>NC_052619.1:59589529-59690171 GCF_016545825.1 Eucalyptus grandis
TGAAGGCCACCCTTGGATCCATGCTGGCAGCAAAGTTTTGGATGAATCTACTATCAAAGCCACGGAGGAGTTCTACAGGGAGATATATGCGGTGAATGAGACTACTCAAATTAAGTTCTGTGATCACTATCCCGTCTCAAGACTACTAGGTATTCAAAGGAAGAGCTTCGATTTTCTTCAATCCATGCTGCAACTGAGTAACATACTTCAACTTACTTGTCTTGAAAGAGCATTTAAGCTCCTATTTACTAGTTCTTGAAAAGTCAAATCATCCTTTGATGGATTTCTCAGCTGAATAGCAGTTTGATGTATGTTTTGATAGAAAAACGTGTAGATATATGGATGCTTTTATCGCTTCATTTCACCTGGATGAATTTCTGTTTTATCTAAGCTCTTTGTGGGGTAGAGTTTCTAACAGTAGATTCTGCATCATAGAACTGGTGCTCAACAAATGCATTGACAATTGGAATGTTTTGCCTATGAAAAAGGTGTGTCGAAGTGGTTGGCTCTGTCTGAGCTGAAGAACTAGCTTGCTGGAATGCGGTGCCTGGAGGGGTGGGATACCCTGATCTTTTACTTTCACAAATTAAGCTGAACATGTGAACATTTCTAATTACAGGTAAGGCTGGAAGCATGAACAGATTATTGCTGGCTCTGTGAACAGCCACATGTGTGTGAATCTGTCATAGACGCAATTGGTACTTTGTCCTCACATATGTTTGTTTAGCATTTATGTGTTTCCAATGCTCATTCGACTTTGTTGATATATTTTTAAGTAATACAAATGGAATGACTAATATTTGAATCATCTGCACATCCCTAACATGTCATTTTTCAAGAGGAAAATTGTATTTCTTCTTATTTCTTTAGTCAGATCACTCTTTCGCCTCCACATAGGCTAAAACAAAATCAAAGTTCATCCAACAAATGCAGAAAATAAGAGACAAATAAACTGATCACTATATAAGATATCAACAACAAGAGGAAGATAGCATCGAGGGACACGAGGGAAGTAAATTCAAAGATACAAGAATTGAAAGGTCTAGATAAAAAATATTGATAATGGAAGAAAACATAAAAACACTATAGGATCTTTTTTTCTCATGTTGATAGGCCTCCAGGGATCCATGACGAACCGAGGGGACTATGATCTATGAAACTTTAAGAAGAACCTCACTGCTGCTCATCACCCTATGCTTGATGACATTATAGCAATAGGGGCTAAGATCATATCGCTCCCAATGATCTTGTTCCCACCAGAGGAAGTAAACTTCGGGGTTACGTTCCATCACCTCCTCATAGCACTCTTGCAGAATACCCTCCCTCATCATTTTGCTACTGCCGTGTGAATAGAACGCAAGTGCAAATTCTTCTGGCATCTCACCAAATCGAAGATATGTGAGGAGGTTGAAGCCGCGGATGACAATCAATAACGATTGCCAATCCAAGTGCCTACATTTGTAAATGGTGAGACTCTGAAGGCAAGGCATCGCCTGACCATTTATCGACACAAATATTAGATTTTCCATTTCGGCGAGATCTAACTTCTTACGCTCTATCCCCAAAATCCAAAATTTCCCCATCAAAAGCATTAACCAATCCAAGCTCCATGAGATTTGGCAAATTCTAGAGAGTAAATAGGGGGCTTAATTTCAGTTTGCTATATTTTAGATGCACTCTAGCCAGATTGCTTAGCAGAGGAAGCCAACGAGGTAGCTTCTTTAGACATCCTTTGACATATAGACCCCGGAGGAGTGGGGGAGGTGAAGATAGAAAATCCAAATCAATAAATTCATACTCACTTTCTACAGTAACATGTAGTGATTGAAGGTCGGTCATCTTCTCAATAGAGCGGCATAGCTCCTTTGTATCATCTGTCTTCAGGTCCGTTACCCCCAACCTCGTTAGTTGACTTAATGCTCCCAGCTCTTGTATTGTATTCTTGCTCTGACCACCTCCAGCTTTTACACTGGATAGTTTTTGCAGTGATGCAAGCGCTCCAATGCCCCGGGGAGCTGTAAATCCTCTAACAAATGGAAAAGGTGTAGAAATTGTCATTTGTGCATAACTGTATACCAACGGATGCTATAGTTTTATGAGCTTGGTTATCTCCACAAGTAGCTCAGAGACCAACGTGTGTTTAAGATCCAGAGTCTCCAAATTTTGGAGTTTCCCAATTGATCTAGGAATGATATGCACTTTAGTGCTTCTCAAACTTAGATGTTTCAAGTGGACCATAACTAGTATTTGTCAGGGGAACTCGTGAAGGGGCGAATCTCCTAGATCTAACACCCTCAGGAGTCGACAACCACTTGGGACAAATTGCTCATCTAAGCTAGACGATGTTCCTGACTAAAAAATGAGTAGAGAGTGTAGGCTGGGGAGATTTAGTTGCTTGAGCGTATTGTTGCTAGTGTATTGGATTGACAGACGTCAAACTCTGCCATGCAATTCTACTTTCAACTCAGATGCAAATGAAAAAAAAATTTCATCCCTTAAATTCAAAAGGATACATTCACGCATCAGGTCATGTACCCTACAACTTTTTAGCCTTCCGTCAATTGTTGTTTGTGCAATCCAAGGTATAAACAATGCAATGTCTAATAGCAATTTCTGTAGCTGAATAATAATCACTACTCACATGGCTGACGTTGCTACTGTCTCATTCAACCAATCAAAATTTTATGAACTTTAGCACCCGTCTCCAAAAGAATCATGGTTGTTATTAGAAAGCCTTTCGTGGGAATCCTTGTCCTCCTCACCTAGAGCACCTTTCTCGACAGATTTTGAAAAAAAATGTGAGGGATTGCCACAATGGCAATTGGTGGTCTTCTCTTTGGAAAAGATGTTTGTGAATGGAAGATGATTTATCGCAACCTTGCTGCAGGATTAGAAAGCAATGACAGGATGCAAAATTTCAGAAAATTCTCAGCTTGAGCTACAATGATTTGTGTTACAACTTGAAAAGCTGCTTTTTGTACTTGGCAGTATTTCTAAATGATCATGTGATTGAGCGTATGAGACTCATCCATCCCTTGACCAACCTCCTCCCGTGTTATCCCTTCTTTTTTCTCAACGAATCCTTTTGCAACGAATCCTTTTGCAATCCATAGACGGATGAGTCTCATACACTCAATCACATGATCCTCTGGAAATACTGCCAAGTACAAAAAGCAGCTTTTCAATTTGTAACGCAAATCGTTGTAGCTCAAGCTGAGAATTTTCCTGAAATTTTGCATCCTATCATTGCTTTCTAGTTCTACAGCAAGGCTGCAATAAATCATCTCCCATTCACAAGCATCTTTTCCAAAGAGAAGACCATCAATTGTCACTATGGCAAGTGGCAATCCCTCACATTTTTTCAAAATCTATCAAGAAAGGTGCTTTAGGTGAGGAGGACAAGGATTCCCACATAAGGCTTTCTTGTAGAATAATAACCATGATTTTCCTAGAGATAGGTGCTTAAGTTCATAAACTTTTGATTGATTGAATGAGATAGTAGCAACGTCAGCCATGTGAGTAGTGATTATTAATCGGCTACAGATGTTACTATTAGGCATTGCATTTTTTATACCTTGTAGTGCTCTCGAGTTCCATACATCATCTAGAACAATGACGTACCTCTTTTGCTATAGAAGGATTTCTACTATTTGTTTGAGCGTCATGCTATTCGTAGATTCCATTCCCTGTGGGGCTGGTTGCTCAATTTAGAGAGTGAAGTTGTTCAATCATGTCTCTCAAAATATTATCAATCTCATAGGACTGCGAGACTGTGACCCATGCATGGCTTTGGAAGTAGGCTTTTACTTGCTGATTGTCGAAGACTCTTTTTGCTAAAGTGGTCTTCCCTAAACCTCCCATCCCAAAGATCGATAAAACTTGAAGTCCAGGTTCTCCGTCAACCAGCCACTTAACAATCTCTTCTATCGGCTCGTTAATCCCCACCAGTTCACCTTCATTGACTAGACAAGCATCCTCCCTTAGGGCGTGCCATGAGTTGCCTCCAGTGGATGACATCGCACTTTGAGCTGTGAAATTGCATTGTTGATGCACTTCTGCGATGCTGTTGACTCTTGACTTGATATCAACTGTCTTGGAGGAGATACGATGGCGTGCTTTCAAGTTCTGTATGGATGACTTGATTTTGCAAAAGTAACCCATGAACCCATGTCCGTGATCTTTTGCCAACTTGAGCATGAATTCATCTAGAATATCCTCCGTGTCGCATGCAACCTCTCTAACCTGGTTCACCCATACCTTCAACTGACGGTTATCTTCTTGTGATGACTTGGCACTTTCTAAGAAGGTCTTCATGTGCTCAAACTCATCTCTGATGAGTTTGAATTCTCCACGTACCCCTTTCAAAACTTTCACCTCTTTCTCAACCAACATAGCGAGCTTCTCAACCAGAAAGGACACTGCAGATTCTGCCATTTCTCTCTTGCTCACTGATCTCACGAGATCAAAACTCAGGCAAGAAGGAAATAGGTTATAGCAGTTTGCCAGTACCGTCTGAGACCAAAAGAAAGAGTCCTTTGAATGGATGTCCAAATGGGCTTTGCGCCTGTCTATTGGGTGAAGTCTTCCTATGACTGCTTCACTCCGATGGCACAGCGATGATTGCTAGTTTAGCAAAACTGCCGAGTAAAACCAGCTGTATTTCGTTCGTTCCCAGTAAAAGTATATAATATTGCACTGCTGCATTCATGATTCACCGACAACGTCATTTATTATTCATCCATCTTGGCAATTTGGTACTCGTGACTGGTCAAACCATGGTTCATTCAACTGTGGACACGGCATTTGGGGTGGAGAGGGGTGAGCCAAACCCAAAAGGATAAAAACTAGGGGAAATTCTAAATGGTAGATCTAAATTGGGTTCTTTTTCTGAAAATTCAGAATCAACTTTATTATATATAAGAGTCTAAGCTAGGGGTGAGCGGTTTCTGGTTCCCGGTTCCTTATTCCCAGTTCCTTATAGGAACCGGAACTTACCATCGAGTACATGTTTCTCATTTTTTGGAACTGAAACCTACCCTATCGGAGGTTCCGAGATCGATTCCAAGTTCCAACATTTTTTTTTTCATTTTTAGTTTAAAAAAAAAAGAAATGAATACACAATGATAAACAAGCATGTCATTCATCAAAGAAAATACAACAAGAACACAAAATCTATAATACTCGTAAGCATTTAATATTCTAGAATGTGAACCAACATTCTATATGGTGATACTAGCAAATATGAGTATGCCACATGCCACGTCAAACCTATGCTGAATATTTTACAAATGACAAGTGATAAATGATACTAGCAAACAAGTACCTTTTTGGAATTGCCATCTCCATTGTTGTCTTGGGAATTAAGACTATTTCACTTGCAACTTAGATAATGTATTTCTTTGTAAAAGCAAAAGAAGTAACATGAGCATTTTGTGAAGCTAGTGCACTTTGAGAAGCCTTTGAATCAGCCAAGCTATACAAATCCAGTAAGTCTCGGGTGCTTTATGACTCAAATGAACAAATAATGTAGGTAGGACGTCTGAAATAAATTTACGAAACTCTGGCTACAATACCATTCAAGGAAACATGGCCAACCACACTTTTGGGGCCATATTAACCGCTTGACCAAGAGATCAGTGTCATGGCCTTTTTTTCCATCCGGGGAAAAAAGAAGTAGGTTTAGGGGTATTTGCCTAAAGAAGCGGACCAACGGCCCTAAATTAGGCGTGGGCTCTCCCAAGTCCATATCTCACGTGACGTTGGATTTTGAATTTTAATTCTTAACAATCTATAGTCACCGCTAGCCTATTGGGGTCGGCTAGAAACTAATTAAGACGTGGGAGTATTTGTCTCGATTCCTACGGAACCAGAGATTTCTAGGACCGGGGACTTGTTTACGCTAATATTTCTATTAGCGCCCTTACGGTACCATTAACTTGGAAGGTTGTTTATATAAATAGTCACACAATCTTGATTACCAATTATAATTCTTATAAAACTGCTAAGCGTCCATGCAAATATTTTTGTAGGTTTGTTTTCCTTAATGTCTAGACTAATCTTAATATAGTTTAGAAGAGAAATTTACACTCAAATTAATGAAAAGCGGTGCATAAATAAACATCCAAAAAATTGAAATGACTTAAAAATAAATACGAAATAGAAAAAAAAAAACAATACTAGTCGGGCAAATAATATTACATGGCCTTGTTATCACTCTCATGAGCGAAATGAGAATTCAAATATGCATGAATTTACTCTAAATAATTTTAATCTACGCAAAATAGATTATTTATAAAAATGGCTATAAAATAGCAAAATAGCATTAAATTAGGAAAATGACATTTTAAAATTAGGAAAATTTCATAGATGTCATTTCTATCATAACTTGATACCATCCATCATTTTTATAATTTTTTTTTAAACTTTCATATTATTTTCATGTTTTAATTTTAATTTTTAATTTTTTTTTTTTTTTTAAATTTAAGAAAAAGGTCGAATTTTTAATGCTTTCTGAGTTTTTTTGAATGTTCGGAAATCTTTTTAAATTTTTATTATTTTTCGAAATTTTTACTTTTGATTTTTGAAAATGTTTGAATATTGAATATTGAATATTATTATATTCGAGAAAATGGGTTCGGACTAGGTAAACGCAATCCGATCCGTGGACCCAACCCAAACTCGGATCCAACACTTTTGGATTTTTTTTTAACGTTTACATTTTTTTAAAAATAAAATTTAATTAATTTTTTTTTTGTTTTGTCTTTTCTCATTGCACCCCTTTTCCCTGCACCATCTGCTTCTGCGACTCCTCTTTCCCGAAGCCCCCTTTACTCTCTTTTTCCATATTTTGTTTTACTTTTGTTTTTCTTTTTTTTTTTCCCTTTTGGTCTTCTTCTCTACACACTAAAATGGGAAGAAGTGCCGTGTAGGACGGCCTTAAATCACAGGACCCGCCGGAGAGGGAAGGTAGTTCCGCTGGAGGTCCTTCCCGCGATAGCTCAAAGAGATGGTAGACATGCCACGGAATCACAATAAAATATACCAAAAAAAAAGTAACAGCAGACATGGTTCAACAATACAAAGGCAAACAATCATCAAACTGGATTATCGGACATGGACATCAAGGACTTCGGCCATTCACTCAGGCATTTTATTGAACACCTAAGACGCACTAACTGAGAGATAAGCATAGATTCGATCGGGGCTTGGGTGCAGGCCAAGATCATCACACGATACACAAACACTATTCCGGATTGACTCGGGGACAAGTTTATCAGCATTTATCTTGAGTTTAAACAAACATGACAAGTCTCGGCCATAACACCAAACACAAACAAGTATTTGCATAAAGCACTACAAAAAGCACGCATATGCTATGTGAGGAATAAACACGAGCACAACAGAATTTCGGGCGGGGACCGAGACTGAAGCTCGTGCGAACTGGTCGACCACGAGCTCCAGCCTGACCCCCTACCAAAAACAGGGCAGACGTATTCGGGAATGACCTACCTGGTTCGAAGGGGAGCGCTGCGGTGGACGACGACTCTCGGGCGGACGATTGGCAACGGCGAAGCTCTCCTTCAGTCTCACTCTCCCCTTTGGCTCGCCCTCTACTCTCTCGAGCTCTCTCCGGTGCTATCTGTTCTCTCTCGACTCCGAAAAAAAACAGCCGAACCCCCTTGTTAAAGCTTCTCCCCCTCTCGTTTTTATGCTCGGCCAGCAAGCGTGCATGGTCCCCTGCCACCGCCAGCTGCCTTGCCGGCCTGACTCCGACCCTGGGATCACGCTGCGCGATCTGCTGCTCGCCATCCGTTTCCTCTCTCTGACTTGTACTCCTCTTTTTTGCGGGGCGTGACCGGCGTGAGGAGGAAGAAGACTAGCGCGCGGGCTGGGCTTAGAGAAAAGTAAATGAAGTTGGGCTTGGCCCAAGCGAAAACACATACAAAGGAGTGGAGAAAAGAAAAGGACCAGACCAAGCTCGGTCCGCCCATTTTTTAATTTAATATTCGATTTTTAATAATAATATATATATATATATATATATTTTACATTTTTAGATTCAATAATTAGTGATAGTTATGTAAATGCTCCTAATATATACACGTAATAGATTTCAAAGAAAACATACACAATGCATTTTTTTTTTTTTTTTTTTTTTTTATGACCAGAATCAAGCTTATTATGTTGAAATTACAGATATAAACACGAGCGGATTAAGCCATCACCACAAACCCAGCTGCGTTTGAGTTGCGTGAACGCGACACCTCTGGATTCGAACTCCCCCTTCGTGAGGGGGAGGGAGACCAGCGTTGTACCACCACGGGCGGTGATATACACTATGCATTTTAATGAAAGCTATTTATTTTACTCTTTGCTTCCTTTTTTTTTTTTTTAGCGATTAATTCCTAATATTGTATGCGATTAACTCCTAAATAAGATGGTAAAATTTGGGTGTCAACAATCGGAATCCAAGAGTTACCCTTGCTAGCATAGCCTAAGCCTGCAAATACATATATCACAAATCAGTAAGCCCCTTCTCAGGAGGATCATACTCACTTGTTCTTGTTCTCTTTGTCCCAAACACAAATTTTTTTTTACAAACCTCCGAGTTTGAATATTGTATAGCTTCGACCTTCTCATACGACAATGAGCAACCTACTACTTGATTCAATAGAAAGGTATCTACTGCTTTAATTATGTCCAAAAGGAGGAATATGTGCACCCTCAAACCCTTTTCAAAGAGGATAAATAGCCAAAGATCCTCAGTAGCAGCAACAACAGCACGCATGTCGAAAGATTTCTAGCCCAGAGGGTTTGAGCTTTCTCTAGGGCTCTTGGAGTCCTCCACGTACTCCGATGCCTGTTCAGATATTGCTACAATTTGAAACAAGAGAAAGAGGTCATTCATATTTCGAAAGGTTGGACAGTAATTAGCAATTTACGCAAGTGAGGATTCATAAAAGCAATGACACGAGATGATAGAATCAAGGAGTAATAATTAGCCAAACAACTTCAAGAATATCTTGTACATGACAGAGACCATATGCAGCATATTAACTCAGAAACTAAATTCGATTCACCAAATTCAGCCACCGGTGAAGCAACTTAGTTCTATACAGAAACAAGCTCTATCCGTGAAACAAGCTCATCATAGAACCGCCTAATGAACAAGGTGATTGCATGAGTACAATCATCTTGAGCTTAACTTACAAAGAGGACAAAGCTGTACGATTTATGCTGTTTTGGAATTTCGAAGACAAACCTAAATTAGCTTCACCTCACTAGTCACTATTATGCCAATCATTTTAGAATACAGGACACGGATACATGAACAATAGAAAGATGCGCAAAGCTAGATATGAAGTAAGACAATTCCAATAATAAATCAAGCCTTGAAAATCAACTTTTGATGAACAACAGATAGTGCGCAACATAGTTTTCAGGATAATTTTGGGACCCCGAGAACATAGCAAGCTCTAAAAACTAATTTATCTCCCCTTAAAGTTGTGCTTTAACTGGTGTCAGCCACCAAAGTCATCAAGCTTACAATTTAAGTACTACATAGCATATAAAGAGTTACTTCTGTAGATCTGAAATCCATTTCATATATATTAACCGGCAAATTCACTTCACAAATATAATGAACATGCGAAGTAAAACATCCCGTGAGCCTTGAGGATACACAAAATCTTGCTCCCCGTGATGCTCTTCACTTGGGCAATCCTGTGAGAGTCGTGAAGAATGACACCAATCTGCGATGGCGTCAAACCTTTCTTGGCGAACTTGCTGATGTTCTCTTCAACCTACAAAAGCAAAAAAACTGCACGAGTGAATGCAAGTAAATAGCGAAACACCAAAAGGCTAAAACAGAACAACGAAAGCAAATTTTATGCACTTGTTAAGCGTGCTGAAAAAGAAACTGCTTTTGTCCCAAATAAATAGAAAAAGAAATATATTGCTTGCATTTTTTTTAAACTTTTGCGTTGCAATTTGCAGTAGAAAAAATCACACAACCGCCACGCCCCGAGTGAATGTTTGTCGCCGCACTCACCGTAAAAGAAACGAAAAAAAAAAAAAAACAACCACCAAAGAGAGCGAGAGAGGAAGAGTTTCAACAAAGTGTCCTGAGAGGGAACAAATTAATGCACTCAAAGTTGCAGAGATAGAGAGAGACCTGAGTGATGATGTCGCGCAGCTGTTGGATGATGGTCGTTGAGCCGCGGCCGGCGTTGGTGATAGCAAACGATTTGAACGAGAACCACAGCGTCGCGGAGAGGAACAAAAGATGTCAAGAACGACGAGATGAACAGAACCGCAGAGAGAAGTGGAAAGAACCACAGCGTCGCGAAGCAAGAATGGACCAAGGGGAAGAATGAAGGAGAAATGGGTTCCCTTTTCCCTTTTCTTGTTGTTGACAGAGAGGAACGAGCAAGACAGAGGGAACGCTGGAGCCAAATTAGGGGTTTGGCCATTTTAGGATTTGGGTTTGTGTTCCCGGTTCCCAAGTTACACCGGTTCCGGTTCCGGTTCCGGTTCCTATAAGAATCGGGAACCGAACCAGGAACCGGCGGTTCCTAAAAATATGAAACCGAGAATCTACCCGGCCCTTCATAGAACCGGGAATCGAATTGGACCCGCCGGTTCGGTTCTCCGGTTCCCGGTTCTACCCTAGAACCCCGCTCGCCCCTAATCACAGAAATTTTATCCGGCTTCTTTCCTTCCTTGGGAATCTCGAGAAAATCACGCAGCCCCGAGAAAACCCAGAATTTGTGTGTGGAAAGCCGAAGAAGAAGCAGCGACGCAGAGTCGGAACCAGGGGAATTACCGGAACCTGTGCCTGACGATGCACCGGCCATGGGCTTCTCTGCTCGTGTACGGGATCAAGCGCTTCGAGGCCGGGTCTTGGCCTGCCCCAATTGGAGGTTCGTTTTGGAGACTCTTTTTCGGACTTCTAATTTCGCGCCGAAGTTCCCACCCTTTTTGGTCTTTTTGCTGTCGTATAGTCTAGAACGGGAAAACGGTGAATTTGTTCATGGAGCCCTTTGATCTACTAATTTGATCTGTTCCCGGTGTTTTCCTATGTGGGTTCTTGAAGTTTTCAGTGATTGTTTAGTTTTCTATTACCAAGTTCTGTTGTGGATTGTGGAGTTCAAAGGATGATGTGAATTGTGAGAGAACCTGCAGGGACTGGAAGGGAGAGATGCTTTAACTACTGAAATTGAACATTGTTTACTCATAGCACTTGAGAAAGAGAGAAGGGTATTTTGTTCGGCGCAAAATCTGTGTTTGACTTTTGCTGACCATTTTGTGCAGCATCGATGTTCTCATGCTTCACAAGTTCATAGAAAACTGCCTGATTGGTTTGCTGAGAAACGATAGTAAGAACAAATTGAAAACCAACATGTGGACTGATACAAATGAGGTTATATATTTATTTTTAAATATTGGAACATGAAAGTTTTCATCACAAGCAAGTGCAAATCAGCTGTGTTAGAAGTTGATGAGATAACTTAGTGTTCTGTGTCGCGACCTACCTCTCAGGGGGAGGGAACAAGTTTAGGGCTATTGACTAAAGAACGGCCTAAGGCTCTTGATTAGACGCGAGCTCTCTCAAGCTCATACCTTGCGTGATATTTGAGTATTTTTTAAAAATTTTACAATGAGGAGTCACCACTAGCCTATTGGGGTTGGCTAGAAACCAAGTGAGGTATGAGAGTGCACCTTACTTCCTACACAACCAGAGAATATAGGATCGGGGACTTGATTTTAGTGCTCTTTCGGTAAAAAATTTTTGTCAGGCAGTTTGAATTAATTTTATACCTATCCACTAACATGCAAGGTGATCATATGGGTGTGCAATTATTAAAGTAACAATCATAGTTACCAAGATCCTAATTGCAATAAAATTGAACACGTGCAATTGAACATCCACAAACATAATTAAATATGTAAATTAAACATGCTATATAATTAACATACGAGCAAATAAATGTTTAATTACACTAAAAAAAAAAAAAAGCAATACATAGCAATTCATAACCAAATCCTACATTTTTTAATTTTCAAAATTTTTTAATTTTTTAAATTAATTAATTATTTATTTATTTTAATTAACTAAAAGTTTTAAATTTTTAAATTTTTAAAATTTTAAATTTTAAAATTTTTTAAACAATAATTTTTAATTTAAAAAATGGGCGAACATGGTTGGGTCTGGTTTGACCCGACCCGTGGTTGACTGGTTGGTGCGGCTCGGGTCCGGTCTACGGCCAGGACCTAGGTTTGACCCGGGTGGGCCCTGCGTGTAGGCCGACGGCTCGAGCTCAGCCGGGATCCTCTTTTTCTATTTCCCTCTCTTTTTAAAAAAAAAGACAAGCCTAGCCCGAATCGAAATTAGACCTTATTCCCTAAAAAGAGGGGCTCGGCCAAAGCAATGAATCGGCCCATTCGTACGGGCCCGAAGCAAAGCCCATTTCCTATTTTCTGTTTTCAACCCTTTTTGTGTTTTCTTTTCTCTTTTTCTTTTATTTTCTTTTGCCCTTTTTCTTTTGGGCGTCTTCTTCAAGCCCTCCTCCTCCGACCCACGGCTCGCCAAAGCTATCCGCAACTCCTCCGCCGGACCGATGCCGCCTATGCCATGAGTACTGACCGCCCTAAAAAAAGTCGCGAGGCCACCGCCTGGTGTCGGTGGTTTTGTCCGACCAATGCCAATCACCGCCGGCCGCTAGTCAGCCAGTGTTCCGAGAGGCGCCGGGTAGACCCTAGCAAGGCGTGCACTTCATCTCACCCGAACAGCGCGAAGGAACCTATCGAAAAGCTAGGAAAACAGCATGAATGGTGCATCACAATAGTATAATCTCGAGCAACGCAGAGAAACCAAGAGCCAAGCTCCAATCGAGGGTTGGGTTCGGCCGTTTCAAAGAGGCATTTTGTCGAACAATTACTGGGCACTACCAAACTCAAAGGTTTCCAGCTCAACCGAGCCTCGACTCGCTTTAGGGGTCTTCGAACATGACGTACGAGGAAGACGGGAGCAAAATGCAAAAGCGACATGGACCGGAGCTCACGCGAACCGGTCAGCCGCGAGCTCCGGTCGACGTTTTCCGAAAACGAGACCAAGGGGTTCAAGAGACCTACCTTGTGCGGTGGTGGGCTACGGCGGACGATGGCGGGCGGACGGACCTTTGGCAACAACGAGCTGCTCCCTCGAGCTCTTTGGTTCGGTCTCTCCCCTTTGAACTCCCACTCTGCCTCTCTGTGTGTTGCGATCTACTGGGCTCTGGTGGGGTTGGAGGCGAAGGGCAACTTCGGCAATGATCAATGGCAGTGGTCGACCATTCAAAGGGATCCTCTCTTCCTCACGCCAGTCCTCTCTTTGGTTTCTCTCTATGCTTCGTGCTTCTCTGTGGTGTGTTGATTCCGTTTTCCCCCCTCAGCTCTCTGTCCTCTCCTCCGGTTTTATGCTCGGCCAGCTCGCGTGGCCTTTGCAGCTGCTAGCTTGCCGGTCGGACTGCCCCCCCGACCCGTGGATCATGTCGCTCGCCTGCTACCCCGATCCCCTGCTCTCAGTCGCTGCTCATGCTTTTCTGTTCTCTGCAGGTCGTCACGCGAAGGACAGCAGGAGGGAGACAACCAGCTCATGCGCGGGCTGGGCTGAAGGGAAAAAGAAAAACAAAGGCTGGGCCGGGCCTAGTGCAAAGTAAAGAGGAAAGGAAAGAGAGGAATAGGCTGCTCAAGGCTTGTCCGAACTTGGCCTAATTGCCCCTCTTTCTTTCTTTTTTTTTTACCTTTTCTTTTCTTTTCTTTTTGAATTTTAAATTTTTTGTAATTAAATAAATAAATATTTTTTTGATAAATTTTAAAACTAGTGATGCAAATGCTCATAATGTCTATATGTGATGCAAATTTAATGAATTTTTTTTTTTTTTTTTGTTAAGGGGTTAGAAATCAATCCCCAATTTTCCAGTGTAATTAATAAACACTTAAATAAATCACCAAAATTTAGGTGTCAACATGTTAGAAGTTTGTGTGACTGAGAATGTAATGATGGGGCACAACTTTAGTACCCAACACATATTGTCCAGGGCAGTGAAAGATGTGAAGTACAAACATTTTGTGCGTGCAGTAAGATAGCCATGAGAACAGAGAATGCTTCTCTCAACTCATAAAATCAATTCTCTATTGACAAACATTGTGTTAAGCTTTGAGTATGGAAGTTCAGAAAGTCTATGCTCAAAGCTCGTGCCTATGAAGGATTTAGAAGGGTACTGGGATTTTTATTACATTCGAAAAAATTGCATCGTGATTAGAATTGCATTTGGGAGAGAAGCTCCCTAAGTGACATTTAACGTATCCATCAGAGATTGCTATTTTCTATGCATATTAGGTTTTCCATTCCGTAAATATACATATCACTCTGCTGCAATAATTGATGGAGCTAGTGCACTGTTAACGTCTTGGTGAAGAAGATTTGAACATCCTTTCCCTTTTCCTTTTCCATTGCACATCATTTGTGAAGGCTATTGATATAATAGTTATTTCCTTTTGCACATGTTGCTGATTTGGTTTTTCAGTTATTAGAGTTAGTGGAGTCATGTGTGTTGGTTATCCTAGTTTTGAGGTGTTAGTGGGGTAAGTACTTTATGCAAAACATGTGTAGTTATGGTGTGTTTTACGTTATGTATTTTGTCTTTTGTAAAAGACTTAGTTGTTCTATACGTAAGATGAAGTTTTAGCCTCATCTCTCCTCCTTTTAACAATTTAACAATGGTATCAGAGCCTGAGAGAAACGTGAGATAGTTTTTTTTTTTTTTTAATTTCATGAGAAAATTGCAGTAGCAATATTTCCAATAGCCATCGACAATTTTGTTCAACCAGCAATTTCATGCTTTGATGGTCACTATGACTATTGGAGCATGCTGATGGAGAATTTTTACGATCAAAGGAGTATTGGTCGGTTGTCGAATCTGGAATTCAAGAGCCACCAGCAGACATGGCTTTGACAGATCCCTAGAAAGCAGACATGGCTTTGACAGATCCCTAGAAAGCAGAATTGGAAGCTAGAAAGTTGAAGGACTTGAAGGCAAAAAATTATTTTTTTTAGGCTATCGATCGTCCCATCTTGGAGACTATTCTTTGCAAAGAAACTTCCAAAGATATTTGGGATTTTATGAAGAAGAAATATCAAGGCTTTCTTAGGGTGAAGCGTGCACAGCTTCAAGTCTTGAGAAAAGATTTTGAGACACTAGCGATGAAAGATAGAGAATTTGTCACTAGTTATTGTGCCAGAATAATGGAGATTAGCAACAAGTTGCGATTTCATGGTGAAAAGATGGACGATGTCACCATTGTGGAGAAGATTTTGCGTTCCTTGACACCAAAGTTTAATTATGTTGTCTGCTCAATTGAAGAGTCGAAAGACATAGATGCGCTCTCTCTTGATAAATTGCAAAGCTCCTTATTAGTCCATGAACAGAAGATGAACAGAAGTTCAACAGTAGATGAGCAAGCGTTAAAGTCTTCTACCAATACTCATTCCAATAATTTCAGAGGAAGGGGTAGAGGTAGAGGTAGAGGAATGAGAGACCGAGGAAATAGAGATGTTGGCAGGAATTTCAAAGCCAATAATGACCAATTTCAAGGCAAAGGCAAAGGACAGGATCCTAACAAATTCAAGGTAGAGTGTTTTATATGTCATAAGTTTGGTCATTATGCATCTGAATGTTATATTAGGCTACCTAATAATAAAGAAAAGGCGGAGAGTTAAAATTTTGTTAAAGAAAAGGAAGCAGAAACGTTGTTGATGGCTGTTCAAGATGAAAAGAAACGCGACTCAGATATTTGGTATGTGGATACAGGCTGCAGTAACCACATGAGTGGAAGTAAGTCTTATTTTTCTCATCTAAATGAAGATTTTCATTCCACTGTGAGTTTTTGGGATCATTTTACCGTGAAAGTGATGGGAAAATGTGATATTAAGATAAGAACCAAGAATGGTTTTGTGGAAACGATCTCTAATGTGTTGTATGTTCTTGACTTGAAAAGTAATCTATTGAGTGCTGGCCAATTACAAGAAAATGGTTATGTAATCACCATTCAGAGGGGTGCTTGTGAAATTTATGATTCTATTATAAGTGCTATTGTAGTTATTCCTATGAGTTCAAATATATTGTTTCCATTAAAAATTGAAAATATTCAGTCTTGTTTGATGGCTGAAAAGAAAGATCCCTCATGGTTGTGGTATTTTTGCTATGGTTACTTGAGTTTTGGTGGATTGAAGACCCTCTAACAGAAAAACATGGTGACGGGCCTTTCTCAAATTACTGTTCCTTCCCAAGTTTGCGAAGAATGTGTTGTTAACAAACAACATCGTTCTTAATTTTCAAAAGAAAAGTCATGAAGAGCAAAGGCTGTTTTGCAGCTGGTGCATTTGGACATTTGCAGTCCTATAAACCCATCTTCTAATGGAGGTAAAAGATATTTAATTACCTTCATTGATGATTTTTCCAGAAAAACTTGGGTTTATTTTTTACAGGAAAAATTAGAAGCTTTCCCCACATTTAAAAGCTTCAAAGCTCGTGTTGAAAATGAAGCAGGAAAGACTATTAAGGCTCTTCGAACAGATCGTGGTGGTGAATATTGCTCAAAAGAATTTGAAGTTTTTTATGCAAAGCACGGCATTTGAAGAGAGCTTACTGCTGCATATACACTACAGCAGAATGGTGTATCTGAGAGGAAAAATAGAACCATTCTCAACACGGTGAGAAGCTTATTGGCAAGAGGAAGAGTTCAAAAGACTTTCTGGTCAGAAGCAATAAATTAGAGTATTTATGTTTTGAACAGAAGTCCAACTTTTGCTGTTTAGAATATGACACCTGAAGAAGCTTGGAGTGGGAGAAGACCAGCTGTAGATCATTTCAAAATTTTTGGATGCATTGCATATGCCCATGTCCCATATGTGAAAAGGAAGAAACTTGATGACAAGGCTGAAAAATGTGTCTTTCTTGGTGTAAGTGAAGCATCCAAAGCATATAAATTATTCAATCCACTAACAAAAAATATTATGACTAGCAAGGATGTTGTTTTGATGAAGAGAACACTTGGGATTGGAATAGGCAACAGCCTACCCAAGTTATTTATGACAATGATGCTAAACAAGAGCAAATTTCAGCACCTTATATGCCCTAAAATTCATCAAATACAACTTCTACAGCTGCTGGAATTTTACCAACAGGCGATGAAGTCAATGAAGAAGAAGCCCAATCTCTTTGTCACGTTAGAAGAAAGCCTGTTTGGATGAAAGATTATAAGGTAATTGGAATTAGAGATTCAATTACTCAATTTGCCTTATTTTCAGACTATGACCCTACAACTTTTGAGAGTGCTATCAAAGAAGAACAATGGCGAAAAGAAATGGATGATGAAATTGATTCCATTGAAAGAAATGATACTTGGAAGTTATCCGATCTTCCGGATAGACAAAAAACCATTGGTGTAAAGTGGGTCTTTAAAACAAAACTGAAGGAAAATGGTGAAGTTAACAAATACAAAGCACGTTTGGTAGCCAAGGGATACAAGCAGCAATATAGAATTGACTATACAGAGGTTTTTTCTCCAGTTGCGAGACATGACATGATCAAATTGGTGGTTGCATTGGCGGCACAGAATTCTTGCCTATTTTCCAGCTAGATGTCAAATCGGCATTCTTGTATGGATACTTGAAGGAACAGGTATTTGTCGAGCAACCCCTTGGTTATGTCAAGATTGGAAATGAGCATAAAATTTATAAATTGAAAAAGCTCTTTATGGGCTAAAACAAGCCCCTCGGGCTTGGTATAATCGTATTAAAACTTATTTTCTTAAAGTTGGTTTTTCAAAATGTCCTTACGAGCATACAATTTTTGTCAAGATTGGAGATAAAGGGAAAATGCTTATCATCTGTTTGTATGTTGACGATCTTATATTTACTGGAAGTTGTGATGGCATGTTTGAAGAATTCAAGAAATCTATGATGGATGAGTTTGAAATGTCTGATCTTGGTATGATGCATTACTTCCTTGGCATAGAAGTGGTTCAATCGGATGATGGGATCTTTATTTCTCAAAAGAAATATGTGGGAGAAATTTTGGATAGGTTTCAGATGAAGGATTGTAATCTTGTAAACACTCTAGTTGAGTTTGGCTTAAAGTTATACAAAGATCATGAATGGAGGAAGGTTGATAGCACACTTTATAAACAAATTATGGGCAGTTTGATGTATTTAACTGCAACAAGACCAGACATAATGTATTATTTGAGTTTAATCAGTAGATATATGAAGAATCCTATACAAATGCATTTGTTAGCTGCCAAGAGAATCCTTCGTTACTTGCAAGGAACAAGAGACTTTTGGCTATTTTACAAGAATGGTGAAAAGTCAAATTTGTTGGGATTTACTGATAGTGACTATGCAGGAGATCAAGATGATAGGAGGAGCACTTCAGGTTATGCTTTTATGTTTGGAACAAGTGTTATTTTGTGATCATCCAAGAAGCAACCAATTGTCACATTATCAAGTACAGAAACTGAATTTGTTACTGTAGCAGCTAGTGCTTGTCAAGCTATTTGGCTAAGGAGAATTCTTGAGGAGCTACAATTCAAGCAACCTGGACCTACTAAATTTTTTTGTGACAATAACTCAACAATAAAACTCTCCAAGAATCCGGTGTTACATGGAAGAAGCAAGCACATTGATGTGAAGTTTTATTTCTTGAGAGATCGTAGCAATGATGGAACAATTGATCTAATCTACTGCAGGAGTGAAGATCAAGTTGCTGATATATTCACCAAGGCCCTCAAGATAGAGTCATTTGTGAAGCTCAAAATGTTACTAGGTGTTTGCACAGTGAAAAAAAGTCAAGGCTTTAAATTGAATGTTAGCAAACATTAGTTTAAGGGATGGATTGTTGATATAATTGTTATTTCCTTTTGCACGTATTGCTGATTTGGTTTTTCAGTTATTAGAGTTAGTGAAGTCATGTGTGTTGGTTATCCTAGTTTTTAGTGTTAGTGGGGTAAGTGTTTTATGCAGAACATGGGTAGTTATGGTATGTTTTACGTTATGTATTTTATCTTTTGTAAAAGACTTGGTTGTTCTGTACGTAAGATGAAGTTTTAGCCTCATCTCTCCTCCTTTTAGTAATTTAACAAAGGCTGCCCGTGGATCACATGCCACCAGCAAAGTTCCAGATGATTCTACTATCAAAGCCATGGAGGAGTTCTACAAGGAGATATATGCAGTGAATGGGATTACTCAAATTAAGTTCCCTGAGCACTATCCCGTGTCAAGACTACAAGGTATTTAAAGGGAGAGCTTCGATTTTCTTCAATCCATGCTGCAACGAAATAACATACTTTAACTTGTTTGCCTTAAAAGAGCATTTAAGCCTCCTATTTACAATATTCAAATCATCTTTTGATGGATTTTTCGGCTGAATAGACGCTTTTATTGCTCCATTTCACCTGCATGAATTTCTGTCTTATCTAAACTCTTTGTTGTTCAGATTTCTAATGGTAGATTCTGCATCATAGAATTGGTGTCCGTCTTTTTCAGACAAATGTATTGACAATTGGCATGTTTTGCCTATGAGAAAAGGTGTGTCGAAAGTGGTTGTACGTAATGCGAGTTGAAGAGCTAGCTACTCCAATGACCAATTGGCTACACTAAACTTCAATATTAATGAAGCAACTCCTATGCATTAACAAATCACTCATCCGAAGCGATTATTCAATATGTTCGCAACGCAAAACTTGAACACAAAATCCTAAAATTCTCACTCTAATCAAACTGTTGTGCCAAAACGAATCTTGTCAAAACCCACAGCTCTATAGCATCATAAACTACCATTTCCATGAAATTTCATAGCTCGATAACTCAAAAATTGGACTTTGCGGCTTGATTCTCACGTAATTCAAAATTTACTCTTATTGGAAGAATGAGAAATGTGAGCACTTACACGACATTGCAATAAGAGGTTGAATTGGCGAGGCGAGGCGTCCTTAACACAAATACGCAAAACCCGCTCTCTCTTCTTTTTTTCTTTTTATTTCTCCCTTTTCCTTTCCCTTCTTCCTATTTGTCGTGCGAGCTCTCGGTTAAAATGAGCTGAGCGTCCCCTTTTCCTTTTCCTACTCTCTTCGACTTTTCAAAACTTGAATTTTTCTTTTTTATTTCTTCGGGCTCCACCACTCTTGACTTGGTCATGATATTACAATAAATGTAGAAAAATAAGAAATACACGTAATGATCACTAAAAAGACCATGACGACGACGAGAAGAAGAAGATAGCACCGGAGTATTTGAGGGTAGTAAATTGAATGATACAAATATTGAAAGGTCTAGATAAATATATTGATAATGGTAGTAATCATAAAAGCACTAGAGAATCTTCTTTCTTGCGACGATGGTCCTCTAGGATCAATGATAGACCAAGGGGACTAGTAGAGGCCTACACATCACTATGATCTACGAAACTATAGGAATAACCTCAATGCGGCTCATCACCCTACCCTTGATGACATTATAAGAATCGAGGCTAAGATCATGTCGCTCCCTGTGATCCTCTTTCCACCAGAAGAAGTAAACTTCTGGGTTACGTTCCATCACCTCCTCATAGTGCTCTTGCATAATACCCTTCCTCATTCTGTTACGACTATACGGATAGAACACAAGAGCAAATTCTTCTGGCATCTCATAAAATTGGAGATGCTTTAGGTTCGCAAGGCCACAGATGACAACTAGTAATGATTGCCAGTCCAGGTGCCTACATCCAACAATGATGAGACTCTGAAGGCAAGGCATTGCCTGACCATTCATCAACGCAAATCTAAGATTTTCCAGATTGGCAAAGAATAACTTCTTGAGCTTTGGGAACCCTTTATCTCCAAAACCAATGTTTTCCCATCAAAGGCGTTACTTAGATAAAGCTCCACGAGATTGGGCAAATTCTGGAGAGCAATAAGCGGGCTAGATTTCAATTTAGTCCATGCCAAATGCAATTTAGTCAGACTGGTCAACAGAGGAAGCCAATGAGGTAGCTTCTTCAGACATCCTTCGATATGTAGACCTCGAAGGAACGGGGGAGCTGAAGATAGAAAATCCAAATCAATAATGTCAAACTCACTTTTTGCATTCACATTTAGTGATTGAAGGTTGGTCATCTTCTCGAGGGAGTGGCATAGTTCCTTTGCATCATCTTTCTTTAGGTCTGTTACACCCAGCCTCCTTAGTCGACTTAACTCTCCTAGCTCTTGCATTGTCTTCTTGCTCTGATCACCACTGGCTTTTACACAGCACAAGTTCTGCAGTGATGTCAGCGCTGCAATGCCCTTAGGAGCTGAAAAACCCTTTCTAAAGCCAAAGGGTACTGAAGTTGTAATTTTTGCATCCTTTGTACACCAAAAGATGTTGTAGTTTCTTGAGCTTAGTTATCTCCATAGGTATCCCAGATACAAATGTGTGTTTAAGATCCAAAGTCTCCAGATTTTGGAGTTTCACAATTGACCTAGGAATGATGCGCACATTGCTCCTTCTCAAACTTAGATACTTCAAGTGGACAAAATCTAGTATTTGTTGGGGGAACTTATGAAGGCATGATCCTCCCAAATCTAAAACCCTTAGCAGCTTAGAGTTAGTTGGGAAGAATTGCTCATTTGTACTAGACGATGTTCTTAACTGAAAAATGAGTAGAGAGCGTAGGCTGGGGAGATTTAGTTGGTTCAGTGCATTGTTGCGGTTGTATTGGACTGACAGACGCCGGACTCGTTTGTGCAATTCTTTTGTCTCCTCAGACAAAAACGAAACAAAGTTTTCATCCTTTAACTTAGAAAGGATACTTTCACGCATTAGGTCATGTATCCTACAAGTTTTTAGCCTTCCTTCTAAATCTGTTTCTGCAATTTGCACCAAATTTCTGTTTATTAGCTCGTTCAGGTATCTTTAAGCAACCTCCTCCTGTGTCATCCGCTCTCTTTCCTCAATAAATCCTTCTGCAATCCACAAACGAATGAGTGTCATACACTCAATCACGCGATCCTCTGGAAATAAACCCAAGTACATAAAGCAACTTTTCAAGTTATAATGCAAATCAATATAGCTCAAGCTGAGAATTTTCCTGAAAATTTGCATCCTATCATTGCTTTCTAATTCTACAGCAAGGCTGTGAGAAATCATCTCCCATTCTTGGACATCTTTTGCAAAGAGAAGACCACCAATTGCCACTATAGCAAGTGGCAAACCCTCACATTTTTTCAAAATCTGTCGTGAAAGGTTTTTTAGGTGAGGAGGACAGAGTTTCCCACGAAAGGCTTTTTTGCAGAATAAGGACCATGATTCTTCTCGAGACAAGGGCTTACGGATATAAACTTTTGATTGGTTGGATGAGAAAGTAGCAATATTAGCTATGCGAGTAGTAATTATTATCCGGCTACTACAACTGCCATTGGGCATTGCACTTTTTATACCTTCTAGTGCTTCCAAGTTCCATACATCATCTAGAACAATAACATACCTTTTCTGGTGCAAAAAGTCTTTCAATATTTGCTTGAGCCTCACACTATTTGCGGATTCTATTCCTTGTGGGGCTCGTTGCTCAATTTCTCCATGAAGTTGTCCAATCATGTCCCTCAAAATATCCTGAATCTTATAGGATTGCGAGACACTAATCCATGCGTGGCTTTGGAAGTAGGCTTTTACTTGGTGATTGTCGTACACTCTTTCTGCTAGAGTGGTCTTCCCTGAACCCCCCATCCCTAATATTGATACAACTTCAAGTTCAGGTTGTCCGTCAACAAGCCACTTAATAAGCTCTTCTCTTGGCTGATCAATCCCCACCAATTCACCTTCCTCGACTGGAAAGGTGTCCTCCCTAAGATCGTGCCATGAGGTGCCTCCAATGGATGCGCTCGCACTTTGCTCTGCGCAATACGACTTGAAATGGTATCGTCGATGCCCTTCGCTAATGCTGAGGACTTTTGTCCTAATATCTGTTAATTTGGAGGAGAGATGACGGCGCTCTTTCAAGTTGTTTATGGATAGCTTGATCTTGTGGAGGTACCTCATGACCCCATCTCCGTGATCTCTTGCCAAGTTGAGCGTGTATTCATCTAGAATATCCTCCACATCATATGCAACATCCCTGACTTGTTTCACCCAAACCTTCAACTTAGGGTCATCGTCTTTCGATGACTCAGTGTGCTTTAAGAAGGCCTTCATGCGCTCAAATTCATCTCTAATGAGTTCAATTTCTCCACGTACCCCTTTCAATAGATTCACCTCTTGCTCGACGAACATAGCAAGCTTCTCAACCAAACAGGATATTGCAGATTCTGTCATTTCTCTTGCTCACTGATCTTGCGAGATCAAACCTTACTCAAGAAGAAAAGAAGGTACAGCAAGATTACCTGGTACAGATTGAAATTGAAAGAAAGAATGCTTTTGAATGAACATCCAAATGGGCTTTGAGCTCAGCTGTTCGGCGAAGTCTCCCTATGATCGTGCAAATTTTTTTATTTTGAGAAAATGTTGGGTGCTTGAGACGTGCTAAGTAAGGCCATACTTTGAGTGCATAGAGTGATGGTCACGGGCACAGGTTGGGGCCCACCCTTTAGAAATTTGAGAAGTCTTCAGTTGGTCTTCTCCGCCGCTCTCTCTACGCTGGCTTTCCCGTTGCCTTTAGTTCGCAAATAGACGTTCCGTCAAAT
The DNA here is from genome assembly GCF_016545825.1 of Eucalyptus grandis. NCBI lineage: Eukaryota > Viridiplantae > Streptophyta > Magnoliopsida > Myrtales > Myrtaceae > Eucalyptus > Eucalyptus grandis. The sequence continues at coordinate 59,613,266 of NC_052619.1, forward strand.
GGGAAATGTTCTAGGTTCTTGCTCGGAAGTTTCGTAATTTTGTCTTTTCGCTACGGAGATAAGCTGCTGAAGTGACATCTTTACAAAACTGAATCAAGTCGAATGATTTGCTCGATTCCATACAAGGGCAATAAATTTTTGCTGACAACTCCACTTCGAATTGTCAATGGCGTGTTCAGTGAATCATGTCATGATTTGGTGCTTATTAAGTAATTCACGCCGTGTTCAAAAAGTCGGAGAAAAGGTAAAAAGAAAAAAATAATAAAAAGACCAGCAGAGGGCCTACTGCTCGACCGGCAGTGAATGACTTATTTGTCCCCATCGTGGACCTAATATTTTGTGGTTTTCTTTTCCTGGATTATATTGATAATTTTTCCACGGCGAGCTCTATGAGAAAAGTCTCTTACCATCATTTTCCTTTGAAAACTGCAATTGGGTAACTCTAAATGCGGAGACTTGACTAATTCATCGCAATGATTGACTAACTTGTTTCACTTTAGATTCCACATTCTTTGCATCTTCATTTGGCAATTTTCCTAACCAGCTTTGATTTTTCTTGTGAGATTTTCTCTCATGTTTGAATAAGAAGCTCGACTTTGTCCACTTTTTATGCTCCAAAATCTATGTATCAAGATAGATAGACTTGCAGAATTATGACATTCGAGTAAACATTGTATGAGAGTTACGGTACTTGCTATGTTAATCTAATGTATGGTGAATATAATGATGATTATGAGGTCTCGCCCTAAAAGCTTAAGTTGTTAGTGCAGGGTAGGTGTGAAGATTTTTAAACAGCAATAGGCCATGTGGAATTTCCTTTTCGCTGGGGCTTAACATACTCTTTGTGGGGTTCTTCCTTTTTCTTTTATTTTTGTCGTTTTCTGTGTTTCCTATTTCTCCTCAAATTTGAAACCTAACGCATGTTATTGGAAAATATTGTACTCATGCTATTTTTTATTTATTTATTAATGAGGATGTTATAGAATATTTGAAGAAAATATATTTAACTTGCAAGTTGCACCTTGTTTTCTTCTACTTTAAATATTTTTTTGGATAACTTCCACCAGAACACATTGTGGATTTCTTCTTGGTTAAAGCTGATGCTTCGTGCGACTCAGAAAGCACCTTTTGGATGAAGATTATATTTTGATATCAGGCCATATGCATCTAGAGTAAAGGCGTTTATAACTTCAGATAAAGAATTGACATTTTTTCTTAACGGGTTGACTACAATTGAATCTTTTAAGTTCCACTTTTTGTCTCGTCAAATTCTATAATTTACTGAAATTGTCAAATCAAGTCCTTCCGTTATTTGCTATTGTGCTCCACCTAGGTTCTCTTGAATCAGTGTAATCTCCATTCGTGAAGCAATTGCTGATGAGAAAATGATAAAGAACAAGTTCCAATCAGATCTGCTTTATCTAACTGGTTGGGTTGTCCAATTTGAAGAAGAACTTGAACTGATTTATGTGCAAGATCTGCTTTATTGTGGGGGCTTGATCCGTGCCACATTTCTCCTCTTAAATAATTAAAATCAGCTATGAAATATCTTACTTTGATCCAATATGATTAAGATAATCAATATGTCCTAGTGACAAATTTAAGTCACCCAACGATCTCGAGAAATTTGAGAAAGCTCGCATATATCGTAGTACAAAAGCATTATCATTTAAAAGGAGGACTGCAATACCCATCCTACTAAGGTATAATCGCTTGAGCCTAGTGCCTACACTCTCGATACATTTGCACCCCTAACACTTGTTCAACACAAAGAATTACGCATGAGCCTTGTCAAATTTAATAGTTCCGATAAGCACAAGGCATATAAACCCGTTCGGTTCGGTCCTTCTGGCTAATTTTTTTTTAATAATATTCTATTTTTCCAAATTATTTTATTAATTTATTATTTTTTTTACCCTCTCTCTCTCTCTCTCTCTCTCTCTCTCTCTCTCTCCTCCTCCTCCTCCTCCTCCTCCTCCTCCTCCTCCTCCTTTGGGCTCGTGACCAGTCGGTGAGCTCGCCTCACCGTCACTAGGCAAGCCTCCACTTTGGATCTAGCGACGGCGAGGCCCCTCTTGCAGATTTGGTGAGGACTCCCTTGCCAAATCTAGTGAGGCTCCTTACCCAGCGATGGCGAGGCAAGCTGTCACCAGATCAGGTGTGGGGGCATGCTGTCGCTCAATTCGGCCGAGGGTCGCCTTCGCCAGATCCAGGTGGGGCTCACCCTACCCTGTGGTTGGGCGAGGTTGCCCTTGCCCAGAGATAGCAAGGGAGTCCTCACCCCTTGAATGACGGCAAGCCAAAATAATGGTAAAAAGATTAAAAATTTAATAAAATAATTCAAAAATATATATCATTAAAATATTTGTCGTCTAAATTAGTGGACCAATTTTGTTTGGAATGACTAAACTAGCATAATTGTAAAAAGTTTAAGACTAAATTGACTAAAAAAATAAGTTTATGATTGAATTGACATAATTACAAAAGGTTTAAGACTTTTTTGGTAATTCTCCTCCTAAATAGGTGATGACTTGAACTTAGTGAGCCGTGCAATTATCAAGGACGATCATTCTTTCTAAAATGTCGTGGAGATAATGAGCTGTTGTGAGATGATAGTAAGCACAAGATTGATGATCTTCATGCTCGAAATTAATCATCCTTAATTATATTTGGCTTTCTCACCTCCACCTCCCTTTTCCTGCTAACTTCATTATTGCAATTTCTGTTACGTAAGGGACTAACTGTAGCAATATGCTGCTAATCCTCACAAATTGGTTCTGCCCTTCTTCGATACAAGTCCCTTTCCATCGATTAAGATGTATAGCTTGTACTTTTTTCGCCTCTTTTCTCTCCTAATGCTTTGTAATATTCCCTATATCAATCCGTGCTGGTCAACATTAGGTGTTGATCATTTGAAGGTAAGTATTGACTTACGAATCACTTAATAATGCTTCTTTCATTTGATGTGAGACCATGAGATGTCAAATCTTCATTTCAAATTCTTTTATGAACAAGACGTAAATAATTCCAAAATGATAAGAAGGGAAAAAAAAAAGTATTTTGTTTTAACTTCAAGGGCGGGTTAGTATTTGCTCATCATGACGGGGAGAGACAAGAGGCATGCTTCTTCATAGATCCAATATATGTTTCCAATTTGCATCAATGGCACATCCAATTTTTTCCTTGGAATCAAGTAATCGATTGATGCTCATTTCCACCGTCGAATAGGTTAGGCTAGTAGTAAAATGATCCCCCTCTTTCACAAAATCACGATTTTTTAAAAAGATTTTTACTCACTCCTTGAATGGGTTGTGCTAATGGGCTTGCCAACTCGAAATAGGGATCACTAGTACTAATCGTCCGATTCTACCCATTTTTCTGTAGCACACATCCACTCTCATAAATGAACAAGAATCATGTTAAATTAAAATTAGAATAACAAGAACATAGCCATAAAGATTGATTACCATTATGACCGAAAAAAGTAAGATGACAGATTTTTTGTTCGTTTTTAATATGATCCGGTCATTAGAATTTTTCCTCAGAAAATTGTCACCTCTTTTCCGTAAACCATTTATAAAATATTACATGAATCATTTTGCTAGAGGAATGAGTTGTACAACAAACTTGTGAATGCACTTAAAAGCTGTTTATCTCAACTCAAGACAATCTCTCCATGTCTTCCGTCGCAGGCCGAATATCCTCGGCGTAATTCAAAATAGAAGACCTATTGCCTCCTATTAAAAGCAAAGTCGCCAGCTTTGGGAAAATCAAATTTAGAGAGAGACGGAGAAGAAACAAACATACTAAAATGCCCGTAACGAGCAAAAACACTTGAGCACGGTGGCTACCAACTGCTAATATGGTTGGCCTTCAATTATAAGAATGTAAATTGATTCCCAGAAGGATGGAAATTCTGCTCTGTCCGTGATCTCTTGCGAAATTGAGCATGAATTCATCCAGAATATCCTCCGTATCGTGGGCGACCTCTCTGACCTGTTTCACCCATACCTTCAACTCAGGGTCATCTTCTTGTGACGACTCGGCTCTTTTAAGAAGGCCTTCATGCTCTCAAATTCATCTATGATGAATTCAATTTTTCCACGTACCCCTTTCAGTAGCTTCACCTCATTCTCAACGTACATAGCAAGCTTCTCAACCAAAGAGGACACTGTGGATCCTGCCATTTCTCTCTTGCTCACAGATCTCACGAGATCAATGCTCAGGCAAGAAGGAAATAGGTTATGGCAGCTTGCTAAGAACGTCTGAGACTAGAAGAGAGAATCCTTTGAATCGACATCCAAATGGGCTTTGCGCTCATCCATTGGGTGAAGTCTTCCGATGACTGCTTTACTCTGATGGTGCAGCGATGATTGCGCTACTTCAGCAAATCTGCCAAGTAAAATTAGCTGTATTTCGTTTGTTCCCAGTAAAAGCATATTATGTTGCACTGCTGCTTTCATGATTTCCACCGACGACGGCATTTATTATTCATCAACTTGGCAATTTGGTACTCGTGACTGGTCAAATCACGGTCCAGTCAACAATGGACGCGGCATTTGAGGTGGAGGGGGGCGAGCCAGAGTGAGCAAACCCAAAAGGATGAAAACTATGAGAAATTCCAAATAGTATATCTAAATTGAGTTCATTTTCTAAAAATTCAGAATGAACTTAATTACAGATAAGAGTATGAGCGGCCAAATTGTTTTCTAAACTTGCCAACGAACACATTATTTTTTAAGGACAGAAGTTCTAGCAAGACGCACCTTTGTGTGAGTCAAACACTCGCATGTGACGCGAGGGCCTAGATTGTAAATCTCAGGGAAGCAACCTTCCCGGGAACTTCCCCTGGGTCTGGAAAGGCAGCACACATGAGCACATGCTTTCTAGTTTTTATATTATTCCGTTCTTTCTGGATTCAAATTGAACCTAAGTCCACGCGCTTAGCACCATTTCATGTCGTTTCCATTTCACCCACTCCAAAGTCTTCACGTGACTTTCCCCAGCACGCAATGATACTTGTTCAAAACTTCAAACGGAGAGCGAGACTGTGAAGGTAAAAAAAAAAAAATTAAAAAGGGAAATCTTTGAGTTCACCGTAGCATGGGAGGCGGAAGTGCCAGGGCCGCGCGGAACAAGGACGGGACCACTAATTATTAAACAAAGGAAGTAGTAAAAACAGAGACAAGGTGAAGAGAAAGGGAAACTTGAATTGGGTGGGAGAACAAGGTGAGTAAAACAAGGTTTTTTTTTTTTTTTTTGGTGAAAAAAAAAAAGAACAGACTAAAAAATGTGTAAGTCTTTGTTAAATCCATCTAGGAAAAACAATATCAAATCCTAGTACATGAGGCATGTGCTCTTGGAGCACTCATTAGTCGACTAAATAAAGAAATTTTACATTTGTTAATGTAGTTAACGGTCTTATTTATCTGTAATCTTTATATTTGCGCTTTCTCTGATCGTCGATTTCGGTCATTTTCTGCTACAGGTTCATTTCTCGCAAAAATCCTTGCACGAGACCTATGAGAGACAACATGGGATGGGAGAGGGAACTGGAACTGCGGAAGGCAAATGAGCAAGGGACTCCTTTTTCGCTTAAGTGGGAAAAGGAAGGCTCGCTCTCAGACCTTTTTGCAGCGCTTACACAAATTAAATTTTATTTAAGCAAACGAGATTTCCAAATATAAAAAAGAGTAACATATAATATCAATTTCTTACATTAGTCATTCTCCTAATTATCGTAGTAACTTTTATTTATTTGTTTATTGAACGAAAATAAGGAGAACTATCAAAACAAGGAGAATGGCTACTCGCAAGAGAATTTATTGCCAGCCACCGACAACTTCTGCCAAAACGCACCGTGGAATTCTTCTTGATTAAAGCTAGTGGTTTATGCAATTATAGAAAGTGCCTTGTGGAAAAAGATTATATTTTGATACGAGGGGTCTCATGCATCCAAGGAAAAAGCATCTATATTTTTTCTTAGTGGGTTACATACGATTTAAACCTTTAAGTTTCACTCTGTGTCATTAAATCCTCCAACGTATTGATGTTATTGTATCGAGTCCTTTTGTCATTGGCCTTTAACCATTTGGCCAAATTGCTCAAGTGGCATAGTGAGCGACCGTTGACCCTTACCACCCTACTCCGCCTAGGTTCCCTTGAATCAGCGTAATCAATGATATGTGGAGGCACAAAGAAAGGCCAATCTCAGATGAGAAAACGGATGAAGGATGAGTCCTGATCATTTGACCAATTCCATGTAACTAGTTGGGTTTTCAAGTTCGTGGAAGAATTTAAGTTGATTTATTTGCCAGATTTGCTTTGTGGTGGGGGCTTGATCCCCACCCTATTTCTCATCCTAAGTAATTAAAATTAGTTATTCGATATCTTATTTTGATTCGATTTGGTTAAGGTAATCAATATGCCCAAGTGACTAATTTAAGTTATACCGCGACCTTGAGAAATTTGAGAAAGTTCACGTATATGGCAATGCAAAAGCATTCTAGTGTAAAATAAGGACTACAATGCCCCCACTCTACTAGGTATTGTCACATAAGCCTCGTGACTGCCCTTTGGATCCATCTGCACCACTAACGCTTGTTCAGCATGATGAATGACACATGAGACCTACCGAATTTAATAGTTTGGATGAACACAAGGCATACAGACCCTCTGAATAAAATAGTTTCCACATCACACCATGACATAAACACCATACAATAATTTCTCTTCCTCAATGATCTCACAAAGAAGTCTTCCTATGATTGCGTTAACAAAGTAAAGCAAGCTGTCGTTAAGCCCCAGTGTAAAGTTTTTCAATTTTGAGAAAATGTTGGGTGCTTGAGTAGCGCTAAGTTAGGCCATACTTGAGTCCAATGGGTGATTGTCACGGGTGTAGAAGGGGCCCACCCTTAAGAAATTTGCAGAGTCTCTAATCGCTCTCTCCTCTGCTCCGTTGCTCTGTCTACGATGGCTTTCCCTTGCTTTTATTAAGCGATTAAGAAATTAGGAAAGTAAAAAACACGTCGTCATTCATGAAAGGATCGAGCCAACAAATCTGAATTGATTAGAGGGTCGGGTCAAAAGAAGATAAGATTATGACTAAAAGCATCCGCAACTACTCCACGTTGGTTAATTGCTAATTAATTAAAGATTTTATGTTAATCTTTTTCTTGCTTGATAGAAGATTTCATGATCAAACTTGTTCATAGAGATTAGTCATAAATCCTTTTATGCAGCAGAAGAGCAACTCTATTTTCAGCTTTTCCACCTCACGTGGCCATGGACAAAGGCAAAGTCGGAGAAAGGAAAAGATTAATAAGACTTCATTCCCTTTTTCACCTTTAAAAGATTTTGAGTTTTTCCATGAAATGGGTTGCTTTGGTATTAACTTGAATACAATTATTAATTTTAATAGATCGAATTCGGTACCTCTCAATATCCATCCTTTTTTCTAAAAGTAAGTCTAGACACTTCATTCCTTTTTATTCTATTTTTTTTTTTTTTTTCTAAATTATCTTCTACTTTGGAAACTTCACAGAATATCGACTCCAACCAATCTCAATATTGAAGTTCGCGTCCTATTGCACACCACAAGCATTTCTCACTTTTACGTTAACCGCTAGCTACTCCAATTTGTCTTCACATACGAAGTTTCTTTCTTTTATTATTCTTATTCCCAAACATGAAAGGCGACGATCGAAAAATGGAATTGTGGGGGAGAAGAGGTTAAGTGATTTGTCAACCCTTTGTCACCATTGGACATCTAGCATTTTTGGATACTTTTTGTTTCATTGGATCACAGACTATTTTGAGAGTTGAATGACATGCGAACAAAGTTGTGATAAAAAATGACTCGGGAAAGAACTTGAGAAAGGTGTTCAAGTATTACATATATCATTAATAACTTAATCCTTATTTGTTATGCTCATTTGGTATCATCTAGTGCGTTATAGCACTATTCTAAAAATAAGATGTCATTCAATTTTTAAATTTGTTATTCTTTAGTGTTGAAAAATATAGTTTCGAATTGATAGAGCAATCAACTTCATTATGAATATGATAAATAAAAGTGAATACAAGATACTTGTCCTATTAAGCAATTAAGAAATTAAGAAAGTAAAACACACGTTCGTGAAAACATCGAGCCACCAAATCTAAAACGATTAGAGGGGGTCGAAAAGTAGATAAGACAATGACTAAAAGCATCTGCAATTGCTCCTAGTCAGTCAATTGCCAATTAATTAAAGATTTTATATTAATCTTTTTCTTACTTGGTAGAAGATTTCATGTTCATACTTGTTCATAGAGATCAATCATGAATCCTTTTATAGCAGAAAAGCAACTTTGCTTTTGGCTTTTCCGCCTCGCGTGGCCATGAACAAAGGCAAAGTCGGAGAAAGGAAAAGATTGATAAGACTTCATTCCCTTTTCACTTTTAAAAGATTTTGAGTTTTTCATGAAATGGATTGAATTAGTATTGATTTGAATACAATCAAATAATTTTATAAGGTCAAATTAAGTACCTCTCGATATCCTTGCTTCTTTCTAAAAGTAAGTCTGACACTCCATTCCTTTTTATTCTATTTCCTTTTCTAAATTATTTTCTACTTTGGAAACTTCATAGAATATCGACTCCGATGAATCTCGCTATTGAAGTTCGCCTCCTATTTCACACGACAAGCATTCCTCACTGTTACTTTAACAGTAGCTACTCCAATTTGTCTTCACATATGAAGTTTCTTTCTTTTATTTTTCTTATTCCCGAACATGAAAGGCTACAATCGAAAAATGGAATCGTGGGGGAGAAGAGGTTAGGCGATTTCTCAACTCTTTGTCGTCATCAGATATTTGGCATTTTTGGATACTTCTTATTTCATTGGATGACAGACCTTTTAAGAGTTGAATGACATGCGAACAAAGTTGTGATAAAAAATGACTGGGGCAAGAACTCGAGAAAGTTGTCGAGTATTTTATATATCATTAATAACTTAATACTTATTTGTTATGCTCATTTGGTATCATCTAACATATTATAGCTCTATTATGCAAATAAGATGTCATTCGATTTTTTAAATTTTAAAGTCTTGAATGTCTAAAAATATGGCTTCAAATCAATTGAGCAATCGACTTCACTATGAATATGACAATTACAAGTGAATATGATATGTTTGTCCTATTAAGCGAAAAAGAAATTAAGAAAGTAAAATACACGTCATCGTTCGTGAAAGGACTGAGCCACCAAATCTAAATTGATTAGAGGGCGTGGTCGAAAAGAAGATAAGACAATGACTAAAAACATCTGCAACTGCTCCTAGTCAATCAATTGCTAATTAATTAAAGATGTTATATTAATCTTTTTCTTGCTTGGTAGAAGATTTCATGTTCAAACTTGTTCATAGAGATCAGTCATGAATCCTTTTGTGCAGCAGAAAAGCAACTTTGCTTCCAGCCATGCACAAAGGCAGAGTCGGAGAAAGGCAATGATTGATAAGACTTCATTCCCTTTTTCACTTTTAAAAGATTTTGAGTTTTCCCATGAAATGGGTTGAATTGGTATTAATTTGATACAATCAAATAATTTAACAGATCGAATACGGTACCTCTCAATATCCTCCTTTCTAAAAGTAAGTCCAGACAATTCATTCCTTTTTATTCTATTTCTTTTTCTAAATTATCTTCTATTTTGGAAACTCATAGAGTATCGACTCCGACCAATCTAGGTATTGAAATTCGCCTCCTATTTCACACCACAAGCATTTCTCACTTTTACTAGCTACTCCAATTTGTCTTCACATATGAAGTTTCTTTCTTTTATTTTTCTTATTTCTAAACATGGAAGGCTACAATCGAAAAATGGAATTATGGGGGGAGAAGCGGTCAGGTGATTTCTCAACCTTTTGTTACCATCGGATATCTGGCATTTTGGCTACTTCTTGTTTCATTGGATCACGGATCTTTTGAGAGTTGAATGACAAGCCAACAAAGTTGTGATAAAAAATGACTCGGGCAAGAACTCAAGAGAGGTTTCAAGTATTTCATATATCATTAATAACTTAATACTATCATTAATAACTTAATACTTATTTATTATGCTCATTTGGTATCACCTAACGCATTATGGCTCTAGTATGCAAATAAGATGTCATTCAATTTTTTTAAATTTGAAAGTCTTGAGTGTTGGAAAATATGGTTTTGAATCAATAGAGCAATCAACTTCATTATGAATATGATAATTAAAAGAGAATACGATATGCTTGTCCTATTAATTGATTAAGAAATTAAGAAAGTAAAATACAAGTCATCGTTCGTGAAAGGACCGAGCTACCAAATCCGAATTGATTAGAGGATGGGGTCGAAAAGAAGATAAGGCAATGACTAAAAGGATCCGCAACTGCTCCTAGTCAGTCAATTGCTAATTAATTAAAGATTTTATGTAATCTTTTTTTTGCTTGGTAGAAGATTTCATGTTCATACTTGTTCATAGAGATTAGTCATGAATCCTTTTGTGTACCATAAAAGATGTCATTCAATTTTTTAAATTTGAAAGTCTTTGAGTGTTGTAAAATATGGCTTCGAACTGATAGAGCAATCGACTTCATTATGAGTATAATTAAAAGTGAATACGATATGCTTATCCTATTAAGCGATTAAGAAATTAAGAAAGTGAAATACACGTCGCCATTCGTGAAAGGACCGAGCCACCAAATCTGGATTGATTAGAGGGCAGGGTTAAAAAGAAGATACGATAATGACTAAAAGCATCCGTGTTGACACCTAATTTGTGTTTTCAAGTACATATAAAAAAATTAAATAATAAAAAAACTTGAGAGGAGTCGGGTCGGGCCGGATCCAGCTTTGGCGTGACCCACCTCTCTTTCCTTCCCCGCGCAGCCCAAGCCTTTCCTCACGCAGCCCAGACCGGATATGACTAAAAATCCAGCAAGTACTATTTTTGGTACGACTCTGCATTTATTGAGTGGCCACATGAGTCTTCCCCAACAGGTGACAGCAGCTTCTTCTTCCTCCCGAATTTTAGCAACTCTGTTGTTAATTCTATCACCCGTGATTATTGTATAAACTTTGGTTTATTTGAGAATCTGAGACAGTAGATAGATACTAGTGGCTGAAGAACAATTTTGTTCCTTTTCTTTTCCAATTTTTGGTATTTGGGGAGAGTGAAGGATGTGAATAGAGAAGGTAAAGAATTTACTTCTACTGTTTTGACGAAAAGATGGCTCGCCTTCCACTGAGAATGCAAATTAAATTGCAGAAGAATTGGATTGGGCTACCTTCTTTTGGGGAGAATCAGTGCCTTTGTGCTCATGATGGACGGTGTTTGAATGAACTAGAGCAATTTTTGCAGTCTCCTTCACTTGGAGTTAAAAGTTGATAAAGAATTTGTCCCGCTTATCGTGTGGTTTAATTTATTTGCAGAATCCAAGGCAAAAGAATAGACCGACCAGATGTTATCAAGAGGTTACTTACTTGTGATAATTATCCCTAATTGACAACACTTAGCCTTGCTTTACATTACGTAGTGCAAAAGGGAAAAATTACTTCCAAATAAATGATTGAATTGTTAACCAAGCAATTTAAAAAATTAAATTATTATAGAATTGATGTTACGATTATCTTATATCTTATCAAGCTAGCAGAAAATAGAGAAATAATATGACTATATTTCGACATCAGATATTGGCAAGGCACGAAAGGCTAGATCGCAAAGTGAATAAATTCTACTCAAATGATCACTAAATTGTGGAGAGGGAGGAAAACTTAGCTATTAGTGATGCAATCTTGAGGTCCAAGTATAAAAGAAAATACTACAACTGAAACAGGGGATGCATGTAGCATTTGCCTTCTCACAAAAGAAGTTAATCGTGTCCTCTATTCAATTTTGTAGAAGAACATACATTCATTTCGAAATATGGAAAAACAAAACAATGAAATAAAAAATGAGATCCCAATCTTGCAGCCACGGTGCATGGTATTGCAAAATATGGTCTTTAATATAATATTTAATAGTGAACTACACTTTTACGTAACAACTTAAGCTTGTGGTATTGGAGCTAGAGATCCGAGCACAAATCTTTCAATCTCATCTTTTTAATTTTTTTTTCTATTTTCTTTTGACAAAACTCATGCCAAATCTAGTTGAATGCAACAGTGCTCACGAATCCACAGCAATAGAAGACCTTTGCAAATGCACAAGAATAAAACATCCTTATTACTCTTCATGTGAAATTTATGAATTTACGCTTTGCTTTTGTGGCTGTCTGCATTTCCTTCACTTGAAAAATTGCAACTTTTCTAATCCGAACTTTTAGAGTTGCCTAATCTAATTTTTTTTTTTTGATGTGTTTTATGTCAATTATTCCCATATCCGTATTTTACAAGTGCTTTAATATGTTTCGCAGATTTATCCTGTACTTGTATACAAACTTTTGGGCACATATTATTTTGAATAACGAAGAATTAATCTGTAATATATGACATATAACTAAGTAATCCAAGTATTAGAAAGATTAAAAATAATGTGCATGAGCAGAGAAGAAATGACACGAAACTCCACACATTTGCCAGCGAACCTTCGACTGTTAGTTAAAACTCTACTGAACTTTCATCTTATTACGTCTATCATTCCTCCATCTATTCTTCCGTTTGCACATGCCTAACATATGATTGGACCGGAATTCTTGATTGGTAAACTTATTGAAGTCCTCCTATTGAGCCAAGATAAGGGTTGCTACTTTAATTTCTCTATTTTATCTTTGGAGCGGTGGCAAATATGTAAAAGAAATAGAAAAAGGACGAATTTTGGTGGTTTTACTTCGACGCCGCAACGGAGGGCTTTGGAAGGTGCTTTGACCGCGGACTCGATAAAGCATCACGGTGGAGCCTTAGAGACGAGCCGAACACAGGGTGATATGTTCTGTACGGTTTAGATGTTTTATGTGTAAACACTGTGAATTTATGTGTAATCTAGGATTTTAGATGCCAAAAACACTGGAGCATCTGATTATAACATATGTATTTCTATTGTTCGTTCTCTCCGTAGGTATTGATATACAAATTAAATGACGTAAATCTCTAGTCTTATGATGTAAGATTCACTTAGCTTCCGCCTTATTTTACAACAGTTAGGGTGGTGTCATAAATGCCTTTTATCCTTATTATGGGGCATGACGAAAATGCCATTAAGAAGGTTAAGAGGCATTTACACTCTACCTTCCACATTAAAGATTTGGGACCTCCCAAATACTTCATTGGGATAGAGATTGCATGATCAGATAAGAGAATTTATCTCAGCCAATGCAAATTTGTCTTGGAGATCATATCAAAAGCCCACTAGTTGTTATTCCAATTGAACTAAATATCAAGTTGACGACAACCGAGTATGACAGGAGATCATCATCCCTGAACGAGAATCCATTACTTAGAGATCCTTTTATCTATCAGAGACTTGTCATGAAGCTTATATACTTGACCATGACTAAACCGAACATATGCTATGCAATGCAGATTCTCAGCTAGTTCATGCATAATCCAAAGCAGTCTCACAGTCTCACATGAATGCCGCACTAAAAGTCAAGAAATACCTGAAAGGATGTCCATGTTTGGGAATATTACTATCTCGCAATAACAACATGGAGATGACAACATATAGTGATAGAGAATATGCTGCTTGTCCCATGAGTTGAAAGTATGTCATAGGATTCTACATCAAATTGGGTGACTTATTACTTCTTTGGAAAACAAAGAAACAATCGATTGTTTCATTATCATCCGTTGAAGCGAAATATCACCAGTTGTGAGATAGTCTAGATGAGAGGATTACTCTAAGATCTTGAGATATGGATAAAAGAACCAATTATCCTATTCTATGATAATGATATTGCACTTAAACTTGTGGTGAATCCATTTTTCATGAGACGATAAAACATATAGAAGTTGATTGTCATTTCAATAGAGACAAGATTCAGGATGGACTAATCAAGATAAGAGGAATAAGAACAATGGAGTAGCCCACAGATATCTTCACTAAGCCCTTATGTTAGAGGCAACATGCGTATCTTTTAAGCAAGCTAGGTGTCCTTAATGTGTATAGATCGCTAGCTTGAGGGGAAGTGTTGAGGATACTGTTGCTTTGGACTATTTGATCTTGCAACTATAAATTGATCCCGATGTTGATTTTATTTGATGCTAATTATTCTATTGATGGAGAAATAGAATATTGTGCATCAAAAAATCATTTTCTTTATTTCCATATTTTTTTCTTAGTTAGTTTGATCCTATGTATTATAAATCGGATTATGAGTGTAAATTATTAATCAGTGAAAATGAATGCATAATACACTTTTTACAGTATCCTTTCTTCACTCAACTTTCTTTCAGTAGGAAATAGCACGGGCTACCCTCTTCTTTTTTTTTTGGCTTTGTTTTCGCCCTCTTTACTGATCCGGGGCTCGTCGCCCTGGTTTGCGCAAGACCCGGGTCTCACGGGCGCCGCTCTTTTTTTTTTTTTTTTTTTTGGTCAAAATAGAAGTGACTATTACTTAAGTAAGAGAAGTCTTACAAACCACAGAAGGGGAAAGATCTGCACATAATATATTCCATAGGGGAAGAGGGGGGGAAGACACCCAATTACGTGGGAGGGTGTTTTGTCGATGGTGTCGAGCAATCCAATCCGCTGCTGCATTGGTTTCTCGTGGGCTATAAATCACCGTGAAGTCATTGTCCCATTTGAAGCCCATGCGTACACCACGTGAACAATTTCTTTAAGGTCCCATGTATGTGCGGCCCGGCCCATGACCATTTCTATTGCAGCGAACAGTCGCTTTCTATGAAGTAGCTTCCAGTTGGACTTCCAAGATCTCGCACGTGGTTCGGCTTGAGTTCGTGCGAAAACGAAATCCGTGAAGAATTGCTTGAGTTTCCGCTTCAGCCGCCGAGGAAACCCTAGCTGTTGCCGCAAGCCGTCGAGCACCTACCAAGCGCATCTCGTGCGATACCGGCAAAAGAGCGAGAGGAAGTCTCCGGGTCTCCACGACGCATCTACATTCAACTTCAGGTTTTGCCCTTCCGGAGGCCTCCAGTGCGCGGGTGAGTTTTGATTGAGAGCTCGCTCGCTCGCCTTTTGTCGATCTATCCGTGCTGAGCGTGTACTGTTGTTCCTTTGCTATTAACAGCAGATCTGCTGGTTGGGGTTCCTTTGCTCGGAAGATCCGGTTGTTTTCGCCTTCCGGATGTTCCACAGATCGACTAATGAGTTCACGAGCGGGTAAGTTCGATCTCTTCGGAAAGCTGTTAGAAGCCACTGATCCGTGCGATTGATGCTGTTGTTTGGCCTGATTTGCTCAAAAATCGAGTCTTGCCATACTCGCTTTGTCCATTTACAAAGAAACAGCAAGTGCTCTGTAGTTTCCATACTCGAACTGCACACCGGGCATCGTGGGTCGCTTACAATTTTTCTTCTATATAGGTTTTCCTTCGTCGGGAGGGCGTTTTGGCATAGGCTCCAGATGAAGAAGCGAACCTTTGGAGGCACATCAAGACTCCAAATTTGTGTCCACAAGGTTCGTGGCGGTTGAAAGGAACATGATGGCCGGTTCTGATCTGTGTGGCTAGTGATTTTTCTTGCTTCATTATATCCGCTCTTGACAGAATATTGTCCAGAACCTTTGCCCTGTCCATATTAGTGTGTCTTGCATTGGTTGCTGATGTAGGGGAATTGCTACAATTTCATTTGCAATTTTTTTCTTCATAATGATTGTCAATTAGTTGTTTTTCCATTCTCTGGATTCTGGATTGATCAGTTCAGACACAAGTTTAGGCTCTGTGTGGTTTGCTGTTCCACCTATTGTGCCTTGTGATAGCCACCTGTCTTCTCTTATGCGAATTGATTTCCCATCCCCTACTGACCATTTAACATTGCTTTTGATGGTATCTATGCCAAGCATTAAGCTGCGCCAGCCCCATGATGGTCGATTGCCCTTGGACGCGTTCCATAGATCTCCATGAGGGAAATAAATCCCTTTAATCATTCGAACCATAGATCGAAGGAGAGGAAACTAGACGCCGAGCCTGTTTACCTAGCATGGCTCGATTGAAGGTAATCAAATCCTTAAAGCCCATGCCTTTGCATCTTTTCTAGTTTTTAACATTTCCCGCTTTTTCCAATGCAGGCCTCTTTTCGCATCACCGTTCTGCCACCAAAAAGACGCAATCCGTTGTTCTATAGCTCGGCAAATCGAAACATGCAGCTGAAATATGGACATGGCATAGGTAGGTAGGGATTGCACCACACTCTTTATTAGCACTTCCTTACCAGCCTTTGTAAGCATTTTTTCTTTCCATCCCGCTAACTTGGAGTTTACTCTATCCAGGATCCACGAAAACATCGATTTTTTGGATTGTCCCCACTCAGTAGGTATGCCCAAGTATTTACCTGTTTTCTTTAGTATAGGGACTCGCAATTGTGTGGCCAGGTTGTGTTTCAAAATTTCTGGGCAATGTCCACTAAAATAAACCCCTGATTTATTCAAATTTACTGATTGTCCCGTTGCATAGCAGTATTGGGTTAATATGAGGGCAAGGTTCTAGCATTCTGTAAGAGTCCCATCTAGAAAACATATAACATCATCGGCAAACATCAAATGTGAAAGCTGAGGGCAATGTTTATTTACCTGTATTCCTTTGAGTGTACCTTCTGCTAATGCTTTCTTCAACATCCAGGTTAAGACATTGGATATCGGGATGAAGATATAGGGTGAGAGGGGATCGCCTTGTCTGAGACCCCTCGATGGATGGAAGAAAGAGGTTGGTTCACCATTGATCTTTAAGCTGAAAGTAACTATTGTTATGCATTGCATAATTAGGGAGACCCATTTGGCATCGAATCCCATATGCAGCATTAGATCCCTCACGAAGTCCCATTCTATGTGATCATATGCTTTCTGCATATCAAGCTTTACAATTGCCTGCTGTTTTGTCTTCCTTTTGGTTATTCGCAGCTGATGCAGAATTTCTGGACAATAAAGATGTTGTCTGTATTTGCCGCCCGAGACGAAGGCTCCTGCTCACGGTTCAATGATAAGTGGCAACCATTTTTGAGTCTGTTTGCTAATATTTTGGAAATAATTTTGTAGCTGAAGTTACACAGACTGATGGGCTTGTATTGACTAATTGTCTCAGGGCCTTTTACTTTCGGGATCAACACAATATGTGTCTGGTTTAGCTTGTGATCAAGCACCCCTGTTTGAAAGAACTCCAGTACAAGTTGCAGCAGGTCAGTTTTTATAGTTGCCCATGATTTTTGATAGAAGGCTCCATTGAATCCATCGGTCTGGAGCCTTGAGAGCTCCCAATTGGAACATTTGCTTCCTTGATTTCTTCCAATAGTGGTATTGCCACCAGATCTGCATTCATCCTCTCACGTGATTGGTGATGGGCATTGTTCTAAGATCGGTTGGTAGTGTCTTTGTCCCTCGAGCTATACGAGGTTTTCATAGAAAGCTATAATATGTTGTTTTATTGTTGCCGGCTCGCACCACCGATTTTCCTCTAATTGCAACATTGTAATATGATTTTGGTGTCGCCTTTGGATTGTCGTGGCATGGAAAAAACTGGTGTTTTGGTCTCCCCAATGTAGCCATTTGATACGTGACCTCATCCCCCGGAATTGTTCTTTCTGTCTTCTCAATGCTGCTATTTGGCTAATAATATTCTACACTTTCTGTCTACTTGTGTGCTGAGCTTTTTGATTAGTGATTGCTTGTAAAGCTTGGTTAAGCTCTTTGATATGAGAATAAGCATTTGAAAACTTTTCTTTGCTCCACTTCGTTAATTCTTTCGATGTTCTCCCTAATTTTTCTGCAAAGATGTGTTGTGGAGTTGAAGTATCTTCCCAGACTTGCCTAATAACTTCCTAAAATTCTGCATGATCCATCCAGAAGGTTTCCAATTTGAACTGTTTTTTCCTTTTGTATACTAGAGGATACGGGCGAAGGATGAGGGGCGTGGTCGATCCTATAGCGGGGAGCGCTGGACTTCTGCTTCATGAAAGGTAACCCTCCATTCCAGATTACATAGTACTCGATCGAGTCTCTTTTTTACCAGCTCATCTCCCTCCCTGTTATTAGCCCATGTAAAAGCGCATCCGTGGCTTTCTACATCCATCAGGGATAAGTCATTAATCATATTTCTGAAAGCTACGATTCTTCGATTGTCTGCCTCCTTTTTCCCAATTTTCTCCCATATATATAGAATCTCATTGAAATCTCCCATGCAAATCAGGGGAATGGAGCACGAAGGTTTGAGGATTTTTGTTGCCATAACTCCATCCTCTCTCCAAAGTCAGTAGATGCGTGGAGGAAGGTAATCTGCATTATCTTTTTACTTTCAGGATCTGTGCACTGTACATCAAGGAAGTGCTGTGAGCTGTTTTGCACCTTTAAGCTTAGTTCCTCATGCCACATAATTGCCAATCCCCCATTTGTTCTGTCGGATCCACTAGATAAAGTTGTTGAAACCGAAGCTTTTTGCAAATCTTTTCCACCCCGGTTGTTTTATTTTTCGTTTCCATAAGAAAAACTATGTTGGGCCTTTCACGAGCATTAATAGCTCTTAACTCCTGGATTGTCGGGGTTACCCAGCCCACGACAATTCCAACTCACAATTTTCATGGCTTTTGTGGTGGCTTATTAGGGCTAGCCACCAAAGCCCAATCATGTCCTTCTTGTATCAAATTCACCAGGGGTCTCGAAGGTCTACATCATCTGGGATGAGGGATGATATCTCGGCATGCATTTCTTTTTTTTGCCTTTTGAACTTTCATTGTCTTCTTGCTGCTTTTACCAACCTTTAATACTAATGGATTTTGAGTTTCAATGCTCATTACCTGTTTTCCACGGTCTCCAACTTCTGCTGCATTAGGAGCTTTTGCTGGGTTTATTGTCTGTGGTGAGCTGCTTTCTGATCTCTTTTTGCTGCAGACTACAAGTTGCATATCATTTGGCAACTCTTGCTCAGTGTAATTCTTCTCCCTCGGTTCAGTTGGTGGATCAGGTACAGTATCTTCCACTACAAACTCCTCTATTTTCCCGTAGAAAGCATCCCAATAAGGGCTGTGGTCGCTGGTTTCGGCCTTCAACCATGGTCCATATGACCCTTTTTTGTTCAATGCCCAGGGTGATGTTGCATATGGAAATTTGAGACAGTCTGTGGCATAATGTCCGATCCTTCCGCATGAGAAGCAGTAGTGTGGGAGCCGCTCGTATTTGAACTCCACCCAGAGACATTTATTGCCTATATCCAGAACTGCTCCCGCTTTCAACGGTAATGTTAAGTCAATCTCAACTCGTACTCTGCCTCCTTTGTTCTGAGCATGATTTATTGAGTCGAGTTGAACTTCAATAACCTTTCCCAACCTTTTCCCCAGGTCATTGAATACTTTCTCTATTCTCCAGCCAGGGGGGACTCCTCCAATGCGAATCCGAAGGCGGCCTTTGAGAATTCATAACAATGCTGGGATTTACGGGAAGACACTGCTGTAACACTAGCAAGTTGGTTGAGTATGACCAAGGTGAGTTCCTCAGTATTCGGTGTTTTTCCTCCTCCGTAGGGAAAATAAAAGTGAATAGCACTGGTTCCTTCTGCGAACATATGACGCCTTCTGCCTTCCATGCTTTAGTCATTGTGGTTATAAATGCCGGATAGTTTACATTTGGTCCGGGAGAATAACTTTCCGAATAGGGTGCGCCTGCATTCCTCCCTTTTTTGTTGAGGTATTTCATCAGATACTTCGACTACATCTTCCTCCGACCACAGATGCCCTAGACTTTTGCATAATGCTGCCAGCCGCATTTCGTTCTCTTCTTACTCTCCATAGTCATTAACTAATAGTCTCTTCTATGATGCTCAGATGTTCATCTTGCTCGATTCTATCCTACCACGAGTTTACCTGGCTACCAGCTTCTACGTCTCCAGGTGCGTCGCACAGGCAAGAGAAGACTGAAGAAAACTCACCTATTTATGGCGATCTTGCTTAGATCAGTGCGGAGTGCTGTGAATTGACCTTACCCCTGAAAGAGCGGCCACTCCATTCCTCCTTTCCGAAGGGTTGTCGAGACTCCAGATTCTTCATATGTATTTTTTTTCCTCCGTTCTTCTTTCTCGGATTCTGGGGAGAATGATTACAGGGGAAGGACCTGAAATTGCGAGCAAAATTCAGGGGCAATGAAATTAGGGTTTGGGCGGAAAATGGGAATGCGCTACCATGGGGTAGAGAGAGAGCTCGCAGACGCGAGAGTATTTTCTGCTTCGTCGGCGCCGCTCTTTGTTGGTGTTGAAGATTCTATGCTGATTTTTTTCGAGCGTGGGCCTGGTCTTGAGCCTCGTTCTTGTCTGTGACCGCTTTCCGTTCGGCGCGCCCTAAGTGTTTGATAAAATGCCCTTGAGACGATCCCATTAAAATAGCCACTTTTTTTCCTTATTTCAAACTCATGTGTCTT
Organism: Eucalyptus grandis; assembly: GCF_016545825.1. Lineage (NCBI taxonomy): Eukaryota > Viridiplantae > Streptophyta > Magnoliopsida > Myrtales > Myrtaceae > Eucalyptus > Eucalyptus grandis. Next base: position 59,633,782 of record NC_052619.1, read on the forward strand.
TATTTGAATCTGTTAGTTGCTGGGTTTGTCTTGTGTGAGACTTTTTTTTTTTTTTTCCTTTTCCTCGTTGATCTTGGCTGTTGCGGTTGCTTCCTTTGCGTGCTCCCTTTGCTCGTCGCCTCGAGAGTTTAGCCGTTAATGGTCGGCCCCCATTGCTCTGGTGATCAATGACTTTTGGGGTTAACCGCCAGAGAGGAGAGCGAGTTGGTTTTGTGGGTCGACGTCGACGACCGAAGTAGCGGCGGCGTGGTGTGGCGATCGGGTGGGGTCGGGGACGAGCGGCTTCAGAACCGTTTCTCTGCTCATCCCCGAGCGTTCATCCCGGAGCAAGAGACCAAGATGAGAGGTTGGGCTCGATTTGGTTTGATCGTTTTAGGGCTATTTGTGACACTTGGGCTTGAAAGGTTGTTTTGGGGACGTTTGGGCTTCACTTAGTTTAGGATGGGCCAGCCGAAATAGAGAATGGAGTGGGTTTCTTTTTTAATAAAAATATTCGAGGGCCTCTTTGGTTAATTCCCTGTGGGCTTTAGAGACGGGCCCTTTTTTAGTCTAACCCGGACCGATGGTCCGGGTTGGTTTGGTCGGACTGGGTCGCAGAATTCCATTTTCAGCTTCGAGAGGAGGGATGCGTATGGAGTACATACATTGACTAAGGACATCAACTGCATATGCAAGAGCGCGGCGGTCCGGATTCTCTTTTATAATATTAAAATTCATTAAAAAATATAAAATCATACAATTAAAAAAAAAAAAAAGAGGTTAAAAAACGTTTAAAAATTCGGAAAATTTTAAAATTTTAAAAAAATCAGAAAATCATAAAAGATGTTAAAATATTCAGAAAATAAAAATCTTTTTTAGAAAATTCAGAAAAATATTAAAATATTAAAAATTCCTAAAAAATCAAGACAATTTTTAAAAAATCACGCAGAATTCTGTTTGTCAAAATCCTGGTGCCAAGAAATCTTTCCTTCCTTCGGATTCTCGATAAAACCCAGAATTTTGTTTGTCGAAAGCCGAAGAAGGAACAGCGATGCAGAGTCGGAACCGGGAAAATTACCGGAAGCCGTGCCTGACCATGCACCAGCCATGGGCTTCTCTGCTCGTTTACGGGATCAAGCGCAGGTCTTGGCCTGCCCCTATTTGAGGTTCGGTTTAGCGATTCTCTTTTTCATAATTCCAATTTTGCGCCGAAGTTTCAACTTTTTGGTTTTTTTTGCTGTCGCGTAGTCTAGAACGAGAAATAAGTGAATTTGTTCATTGAGCACTTTGATATACTAAGGGTGCCTTTAGTAATAATTCTGTTCCAAGAAATAATTTTTTTTTTTCCTATTCTCAGGAATAATTTCTAAGTATAAGAATATATTTGGTAACTGCAAAAAAATTATATTTTAGGAATAGAAATATGTTTAATAAAATTGTATAATTTTGTTGCTTCTTTTAATTTTTTTAACATTTTTATTATATTTTTCTTTTTTTTTCCTTCTTCCTCTTTTGTGCCCGGTCGCCGGCCACGGCGGTGGCCAGCAACCAGTTGGGCAAGGTCCGGCGAGCTCACTCGGAGCCTTGCTAGGCCACCGGTGAGGCTTGACCTTGCCCGACGGTGCAAGGTCGGCCGCCCGGCCTAGTGAGGCTGACCCTCACACCAGCTGCCAAGTTTTGGCCTTGCCTTGGCTAGGCGAGCTCAAGCTCGCCCAGATCTGATAAGGCCAAGTTCGCCTAGTCACCAGCAAGGCTCCACCTCATTTGGCTACCACTGGGCGATGTCGACCTGGCGATGGCCCGTTGAGGCCGAGCCTGGCCGATGGTTGGGCGAGCTTGGCTTCACCATGGCTCAGCATTGCGGGGGGCCTCCGGCGAGGTCGTCGGCCATGACCAAGGCCAACAATCGACCAAAAGGAAGAAGAAGGAAATAAAAAGAGAAGAAAAAGAAGAGAGACAAAAATTGATTCTAGGAATTATTTCCGAGAATAAGTTACTTTTTTTTTTTTTATTTCTTATTTCTGTCCCAGAGAAAAAAAGTTACACTAAATAGGTTTCATTCTTTTTTTGTTGTTCGGAACAAAAGAACAAAAAAATTTGTTCCAGAGAACATAAACAATTTTTACCAAACATGCACAAATTTGACATGTTGACAGTGTTTTCCTATATGGGTTCTTGAAGTTTTCAGCGATCGTTTAGTTTTCTCCATTACCAAGTTCTGTTTTGGATTGTGGAGTTCAAAGGATGAAGTGAACGGCGAGAGAACCTGCAGTGACTTGAAGGGAGAGGAGGTTAAACTACTGAAATTGGACATTGTTTATTCATAGCACTTGAGGATGAGAGAAAGGACTTGTTCGGCCCAAAACCTGTGTCTGACTTTCTTTGACCGGTTTGTGGCACCGATGTTTTCATGCTTCACAAGTTTATGGAAAACTGCCTGATTGGATTGCAGAGAAATAAGGGCAAAAACAAACTGAAATCCAATTTACGGACTAAGACTAACAAGGTTGTGTATCTTTTTTTCTTTTTTTTTAAATGTTGGAACATAAAAATTCTCGTCACGAGCAAGAGCACATCAATTGTGTTGGAAGTTGATGAGGGATGACTTAATGTTGCGGAAAGTTTGTGTAACTGAGAATGGAATGATGTGGTGCAACTTTAATACCTAGCACATACTGTCTGGGGGCAGTGAAAGATACAAAGTACAAATGTCTTGCTCATACATTAAGATAGCCTTGAGAAAGTTAGAATATTACTTTCAGCTCATATAATCATTTCTTTGTTGACAAACATTTATGTTAAACTTTGAGTATGGAAGTTCAGAAAGTCTACGCAGAAAGCTGGGATCTAGCAAAGACTGTCAACTTCTTGTTGAAGAAGTTTTAAATATCCTTTTCCTTTTCATTTTTCTTTTCCTTTTTGAGTATCTCTGACTGTATAGCACATGATTTGGGAAGACCGCCTTTGGATCCACGCTGCCAGAAAAATTCCAGATGAATCCACGATCAAAGCCATGGAGCAGTTCTCCAGGGAGATTTATGCGGTGAGTGGGATTACTGAAATTAAGCTCCCTGAGCACTATCCTGTCTAAAGACTACTAGGAATTCAAAGAGAGAGCTATCCATGCTGCAAGTAGCATGCTTGAACTTTCTTCTTCTTTTTTAAAAGAGTACTTAAACCTCCTATTTACAAATTCTTCAAAATTCAAATAATCTTCTGATGGATTTCTCAGTTAAATAGCAGTTTGATGTATGTTTTGATAGGAAAAACTGTAGATATACGGAAGCTTTTATTGCTCCCTTTCACCTGCATGAATTTCGATCTTATCTAAGCTATTTAATGGACAGAGTTCCTCACACTAGATTCTGAATCATAGAACTGGTGCTTGTCTTTTTCAGACAAATTTATCGATGGTTGGAATGTTTTGCCCATGAGGTATCGAAGTTGATGGCTGTGTCCAAGCCGATGAACGAGCTGGCTGGAATGTGTTGCCTGAAGGGGTGGGATACACTGATCTTTTGCTTGCTTTGTTTATTGATTACCTATCTAATTTCACAAAGTAAGTTGAACATGCAAATATTTGTAATTACAGGTAAGGCTGGAAGCACAAACAGATTATTGCTGGCTCTGCGAACAGCCACTGGCGTGTAAATCTGTCTTATACGCAATTGGTACTTTGTTCTTGTATATGTTTGTTCAGCATTTATGTATTTCCCACACTGATTCAACTTTGTTGATATGTTTTTAAGTAGTACTGAAATTACTCATTCCATTTGAGATGCGAGGGTACCAGAAGATCTGCAACTTGGAAAAGAAGGTAAAGGATTTGGTTACGTAAGTAATTGTCTTATGCACGACATGGCACGTATACTGACAAAAGAACTTTTCATAGATATATGAAGCTGCAGCCAGAGTTCTTACTATAGTGGGAAGTCCACCGCCTGTGAATTTTCCTCTTCCAAATCCACGTGATCTTTTTTCATTGAAGCCAGGTTGCCTATTACTACATGTATCTGAATCTGAACAGAGTGAACCAGGGAAATCATCGAGTCTCAGTGCTGCCGTAGCTGGTGCACGAGCTGCTGCCACTCAGTTTTCAAAGAACCAAATTCGTAGTACATCTTTTTCGACGAGAACAAGTGCGATGACTACTGAGATTGAGCAATCATCTTAATCTAGGGAAGTGCCTCTCTTATGGTATTCCTCTTACTCTGTTTTTGCTCTGTTTTAATGAGCAGGACATCCTTGGATCCTGAGTGGAGGAGAGACTGTGGATTTGCCTGATCTCACCTTAAGAAAAGGTTCATGTATCTCTGAGAAGCACATAGATGTGGATAATTTTCTTGAGAAAGAGAGAAGACCAAGTTTGCATTGCATTTGTCTATTTCTACAGACTGAAGACGGCTCGGATGAATATAACTCCAAAAATCCACCAAGCATTGTGGTACGACTCTGCAGTTATTGAGTGGCCACATGAGTCTTCCCCAACAACAACTGCTTCTTCTTCCCCCAGAATTTCAGCAACTCTGTTGTAAAATTCTATCATCCGTGCTTATTGTATAAACTTTTAGTTTATTAGAGAATCTGAGACAGTTGGTAGATACTAGTGACTTAAGAACTTCTTTTAGTCCTTTTCTTTTCATATTTTTTCTTGATATGTCGAGAGAATAAAGGATTTGAATAGAGAAGGTAAATTAAGTTGCAGAAGAATTGGATTCGGCTACCATCTTTTGTGGAGAATCAGTGCCTTTGTGCTAATGATGGATGGTTATTGAATGAACTAGAGCAATTTTTGCAGTCTCTTTCACCTGGAGTTAAAGTTGATATAGAATTTGTTTTGCCTTGAATTCATTTGCAGAATCCAAGGCAAAACAATAGACCGACCAAATGCTCTCAAAGGGTGCCTGACTTGTGAAGATTATCCCCAATCGACAGAATTTTTAGTCTTGCAAAAACATTACATAGTGCAAAAGGGAAAAATTGCTTCCCAATAATTGAAGTCTCGAGATGCATTAGAATTATTTGCAATTAACAAAAGGTTGAGAAGTCAATTTTGCTGCTTTATTCCTCTTCAATTTTGTAGCAACAATACATGCTATTGCAAAGTATAGTATTTGTTAGAATATTTAAATATTAAACTATGCTTTTATCTAACAATTTAAATTAGTGGTATTAGAGTAGGAGCTCCCGAGTTCAAATCTTTTCAAATCCTTCTTTACCTCCTTAATATATATTTTCACATTTAACCTTAAGTCACAGTCTAATTTCCACAAGATGGGGAAAATTAGAATATCTAAATAATATGTTGTGTGAAATAAAGCATGAATTGAAAGACCATGCTATAAATTTGCATGACTGAGTGTTGTAATTGAAATTCACGTGAAGAGATAACTCAAAATCGAACAATTCATAACAATCGAAGACCTTTGGGATGCACTCAATTAAAACATCATTTTTGCTCTTCATTACAAAGACACTAAGGAATTTACACTTTACTTTTGTGGCTGTCCGCATTCCCTTCAATTGCATAACTGCAAATTTCTAATCTGAAATTTCAGTTTTGCCTAATTAATGTATTGTATGTCAATCCTTCGCATATATGTATTTTGCAAGTCCAATAATACGTTTGATAGATTTATCCCGTACCAAACTTTTGGGTACATCTTATTTGGATTGATGAATTTAATCTGTAAAATGTGGCATACGATGAGTTTATTCAAGCATTAGAAAGATTAAAAAGTAATGTTTATGAATTTAGGAGAAATAACAAAAACCATAACACGTTCGGTGAGCCTTTGACAGTTAATCCATTTTTTTACATTCTAATTTTCATGAGCACATCCCTAACATGTGATTTTTCAAGAGGAAAATTGTAATTCTTCTCATTTTTTTATTCAGATCACTATCTAAAACAAAATCAAAGTTGATACAACAAATGCAGAAAATAAGAAACAAATGTACTATTTACTAAATAAGATGATACCAACAACAAGAAGATAGCACTAGGGACCTAAGGGCAGTAAATTTGAACATTAAAAAAAAAATCAAAAGGTCTAGATAAAAATATTGAAAATGGAAGATATAATAAAAACACTAGAGGATCTTCTTTCTCCTGGTGATAGGACTTTAGGGATCCACGATGGACCAAGGAGATTCGCGGGGCCAATACATCACTATGACCTATGAAACTTTAGGAAGAACCTCATTACGGCTCATCACCCTATCCTTGATGGCATTATAGCAATGGGGGCTAACATCATACCACACCCGAGGTTGGAACAGCAGCAGCTAATTGAAATATGAAAACTGAAATTATTTTCTTTCACCAAAATGATCCTCTTCCCACCAAACAAAGCGAACTTTGGGGTTACATTCCATCACCTCCTCATAGCACTCTTGTAGAATACCCTCCCTCATCATTTTGCTACTGACTTAAAGACTGAATGACTGATGTTAGAATTTCATATGGAAAAGATTCTTAGTAGAAGCTGACATATATGTTTAAAGTTGAAGGGCACTCTTTTGATCATCAACAGTGAATGCAGAATTTAGGAGGCAAGATATACTTTTCCCTTACAAAATGGAGCAGAGGAGCAAAAAAAGCCAAGTAACATATCTATTTACTAATCCCATGATCAATATCAGCCATTTAGGATAGAATGCATGCGCAACCAAACATATCACAACATCATTAAAAAAAAAAAAAAAAAAAGGCTCAACTCACTCACCCACCCACCAAATTTCTAATGGGAAACACTAACCCAGGTTTATCCTTCGAAACACGCACAAAAATTCTAATGAACGGGAATTGTGTACAGCAGCGCAAGCTGAAATCCACAATTTCCTTAGTTTCTTTCTCTTCTGAACTTCAGCAAACACATAAAAGCATCTGACCAACAGCAGCACAAACGAAACCCCCAAAAACCCCTACATTTCCGACCCCAGATGCGCGCGCTCGGAGCTGGAATCGGAGATATGTGAGGACGATGGCTAATCGGAGATCGCTGCGGGAGGATGACAACTAGTAATGATTGCCAATCCAAGTACCTGCATCTGTAAATTGAGAGACTTTGAAGGCAAGGCATTGCCTGACCATTCATTAACACAAATCTTAGATTTTGAAGATCGAGGAGACGTAATTCCTTGAGCTTTGGGAACCCTCTATCTCCAAAAACCAATTTTTCCCCGTCAAAGGCGTTATCCAATAGAAGCTCCACGAGATTGGGCAAATTCTGGAAAGCAACTAGGGGGCTTGATTTCAATCTACTCAATTTCAAACGCACATTGGTCAGATTGTTCAGCAGAGGAAGCCAATGAGGTAGCTTCTTTAGACATCCTTTGATATATAGACGCTGAAGGAGCTGGGTTGGCGAAGATAGAAAATCCAAATCAATAACTTCATACTCACTTTCTGCAACCACCTCTAACGATCTAAGGTCAGTCATCTTCGTAAGGGAGTGACATAGTTCTTTTGCATCATCTTTCTTCAAGTCCATTACACCCAGCCTCCTTAGTTGACATAACTCTCCTAGCTCTTGCATTGCATTCTTGTTCCGATGACCTCCAGCTTTTACATAGCACAATTTCTGCAATGATACCAGTGTTCCAATGCCTTGGGGAGCTAGAAATCCCGTAATAGAACGAAAGGGTCGAGAAGGTGTGAAAGCTACGTAACTATACACCAATAGATACTGTAGTTTCTTGAGCTTGGTTACCTCCACAGGTAGCTTAGAGACCAACGTTTGTTTAAGATCTAGAGTCTCGAGATTTTGGAGTTTCCCAATTGATCTAGGAATGATGCGCACTTTAGTCCTTCTCAAACTTAGATACTTCAAGTGGAATATAACTAGTATTTGTTGGGGGAACTTGTGAAGAGGTGAATCTCCTAGATCTAACACTCTCAGCAGCCGACAGCCACTTGGGACAAATTGCTCATCTAAGCTAGACGATGTTGCTGACTCAAAAATGAGCAGAGAGTGTAGGGTAGGGAGATTTAGTTGTTTTAGTGAATTGTTGTAGGTGTATGCGATTGACAAACGCCGGACTCTTTCGTGCAATTCTACTTTCTGCTCAGATGCAAATGAAACAAAATTTTCATCCCTTGCCTTAGAAAGGATACATTCGTGCATCAAGTCATGCACCCTACAACTTTCTAGCCTTCCGTCAATTGTTGTTTTTGCAATTTGCACCAAACTTCTGTTTATAAGCTCCTTCAAATATCTTTGACCAACCTCCTCTTGTGTCATTCCTTCTCTTTTCTCAACGAATCCTTCTGCAATCCACAGACGGATTAGTCTCTTACACCCAATCACATGATTCTCTGGAAATACTCCCAAGTACAAAAAGCAGCTTTTCAAATTATAACGCAAATCATTGTAGCTTAAGCTAAGAATTTTCTTGAAATTTTGCATCATGTCATTGCTTTCTAGTTCTACAGGAAGGCTGCGAGAAATCATCTCCCATTCCAAAACATCTTTTCCAAAAGAAGACCACCAATTGCCACTATGGCAAGTGGCAATCCCTCACATTTTTTTAAAATTTGTCGAGAAAGGTGTTCTAGGTAAGGAGGACAGGGATTCTCATAGAAGGCTTTTTTGCAGAATAAGGACCATGATTATTCTGAAGACAGATGCTTAAGTTCATAAAATTTTGATTGGTTGAATGAGACAGTAGCAACATCAACCATGCGAGTAGTGATTATTATTCGGCTACATAAATTGCTATTAGGCATTGCATTTTTTATACCTTCTAGTGCTTTCGAGTTCCATACATCATCTAGAACAATGACGTACCTCTTTTGCTGCAGAAAGCCTTTCACTATTTGCTTGAGCCTCATGCTATTCACGGATTCCATTCCTTGTGGGGTTGGTTGCTCAATTTCTCCATGAAGTTGTTCAATCATGTCCCTCAAAATATCCTCAACCTCATAAGACTGCGAGACTGTAATCCATACATGGCTTTGGAAGTAGGTTTTTACCCGCTGATTGTCGAAGACTCTATTTGCCAGAGTGGTCTTCCCTAAACCCCCCATCCCAAAGATCGATAAAACTTGAAGTCCAGGTTCTCCATCAACAAGTCACTTAATAAGCTCTTCTCTTGGCTTGTCAATCCCCACCAGTTCACCTTCCTCGACTAGAAAAGCATCCTCCCTTGGGTCGTGCCATGAGGTGCCTCCGGCGGATGAGATCACACATTGCTCTATGAAATTGTATCGCCGACGTCGTTCGGCAATGCTGTCGACTTTTGACTTGACATCATCTATCCTGGAGGAGATACGATGACGTGCTTTCAAGTTTTGTACGGATGACTTGATCTTGTTAAAGTACCTGATGAACCCATGTCCGTGATCTCTTGCAAAATTGAGCATGAATTCATCCAGAATATCCTCCGTATCGTGTGCGACCTCTCTGACCTGTTTCACCCATACCTTCAACTCAGGGTCATCTTCTTGCGACGACTCGGCTCTTTTTAAGAAGGCCTTCATGCTCTCAAATTCATCTCTGATGAATTCAATTTTTCCACATACCCCTTTCAATAGTTTCACCTCATTCTCAACGTACATAGCAAGCTTCACGACCAAAGAGGACACTGCGGATTCTGCCATTTCTCTCTTGCTCACAGATCTCACGAGATCAAAACTCAGGCAAGAAGGAAATAGGTTATGGCGGCTTGCTAGTAACGTCTGAGACCAGCAAAGAGAATCCTTTGAATGGACATCCAAATGGGCTTTGCGCTCATCTATTGGGTGAAGTCTTCCGATGACTGCTTTACTCTGATGGTGCAGCGATGCTTGCGCTACTTCAGCAAAACTGCCAAGTAAAACCAGCTGTATTTCGTTTGTTCTCAATAAAAGCATATTATATCGCACTGCTGCGTTCATGATTTCCACCGACGACGGCATTTATTATTCGTCAACTTGGCAATTTGGTACTCATGACTGTTCAAATCACGGTCCAGTCAACAATGGACGCGGCATCTGAGGTGGAGGGGGGCGAGCCAGAGTGAGCAAACCCAAAAAATAAAAACTAGGAGAAATTCCAAATAGTAGATCTAAATTGGGTTCATTTTCTAAATATTTAGAATGAACTTAATTACAGTTAAGAGTCTGAGCGGCCAAATTGTTTTTCTAAACTTGCCAAATAATCCGAATAAAGCCCTAATTAGAAATTTAAAAACCCTCTTTGTGAACAACACTCGACGCTCACCTCGCTCCCGCTCGTTGCTCGCGGCTCACCCCCTCCTGCACACCGTTCGCTCACCACTCGCCCCACTCTCACACGCCACTCACACTACTCTCGCATATCGCTCGTTGCTCACCCCTCGCCTGGCTTGACCTATTACTTTGAAAATTATAGGCTATAAAAAGGTCAATTAGCACCATGTTAGCCTAAAAGGAACCCTTCTCAATGGCTACTTCAGTCAGTGGTATCATTCATTAATGCTAGAACTTGGATGCTTATTTTTGTTTTAAGTATGATTTTCACAAATCTTTGGATCTGGTGTAGAATTCTATATTTGAGAAGCGATACTTCTAGTGATTAAGAGGATATTGGGTAGAGATTCACTTCTCTAACTGAAAAAAAAGAAAAAAGAAAGCAATGCGAAGATAATTATATTCCTCAAACTTTCTTGCTCCACTCCGATAAAGTTTTCTAGAGTTTTGCTTTGAAATTCTCTCTTAACTGTAGAATTGTCATGCTGAGCATTGGATGAAGGTGCATGGCTTAAACTCATTATGCTTTTGGCCCTTTATGTTTTTCACTGACGCGCGGACCCTTGGAGTGCCATAACTTGGCACAAAAAGACGCTTAAGTGCCAAAACTTATGAAAGTGACACTTAAGTGCCAAAATCGGAATAAAATGGATCACTTGAGTGCCACCGGCAAGAAAATCCAGCCAAATTGCATACGTGGCATTTTCTAGCAACTTCTTTTGCGACGTGGCAAACGTTTAAAAAAAAAACCCACATGGACGACAAAAACATTGTCGTCCATCCACACTGACTGAGCTGACCTAAACGACGTCATTTTTCCTTGGTGTTAAACGACGTCGTTTAGGTTATTTTGGCTTAAGCAGACCTAGCCATCGACGTTCCTCCCCATTCGCGTTCACACTAGATCTTAGGCCCTTCTATTCGTTGCCATTCACGCCCAACGGTGGTCATCAGTCGTCGTCATCAGTTGTTGTTGTTGGTCGTCATCGCCGCTCACCATCGTTGGTTGTCATCGCCACTCACCATTGTTGCTTCTCCAGGTTCGGTCCCTTCTCCCCCTTCCTTGTGATGAAATTAAGACTCGATTATTTTATTAGGGCTTCGATGGAAAATTTAGGGCTCGATGGGGAAATGTGCTAATCGGACCTTTGGGCAGTGAGGTGGGTGTGTTGTGCTCGAGCTGTGCATGTTGGCTTACGTAAATTCTGTTGAAATGCGCGCGCTCTATTTCGCTACTCCCTTATGTGGAGATGCTCGTCTCGGTCAATGATTTCTGCATTCGATGCTAAAGTGAAACGAAATATTGAATTTGGTGGAACTAGGAAGTAGTGTGTTTGAGGGAAATGAAATATTGAATTAGGTGGGATATGATAGATAGATTAAGGTGGAAGGTGTGAAATAATGGCCCTCAAGTGCTCTGCAAAGAGCATGCAACTTTGCTATCAATCTGCTTTTGTTCCCTTGATTATGATCTTTTGGTTCTTTTACTCTTCTTTCCTAATTGTTGTTTCTAATCAAATAGTCAACATATATGCAGGGAACATTGAGGAGTGCAAAATTTGTTTTGATCAACTTTATATAAGTTTGTTTACTTGCAAAGGACATATTTGAAACCACATGTAAGTACCTCATTTTAAAGTTTATAAACTATGAACTCTTTTGACATGTAGTATCAGTCTACTATGCAATTGATAAATTCAGGGTTTGGATTTTCCTCTAAATTTCTCTTGGTTTGTGTAATAACCTCTTGACACAATATATTAATGGCCAGACATCATAGAGTAGGGTATGATTTCTCTTGGTTGGATGAGAAACAGAACTTTCACCTTATATTTTTACATCGAGCTTTCTTTAATTTTTTGTATGTGTTTTCACAAGAAAAATAGATTTGATTAAGTTGATGTACATTCTCACATTGCAGGTTTAGTTCAGCAAAAGATAGTAGACAAAATTGCTTGGGTTGTGCTTGTTGTGGGAACCTCTGTTTTTGGTTAATATTTTAAGGGAAGTAAAGGCAAATAATTAAAGTGGCGACCTATTTTTTGGCTGTCATATAGGGGCATATTGTCAGTGTGGAGACCTCTATTTAATAAAGTCCATGAGAGTAGGGGGACTCCCATATGCAATTGTCTATTATTCTTTGTGGATGTGGTCCCAAAAACTAATTATTCTTTTTCTTGTTCTTGGTGCAGAAATGGCTTATGACAAGGATTATGTCGCTGTCATAGTTTGCTATGGTGGGGATTTTGTGATTGGGGAGGATGAGTGGGAGTATGAGGGTGGAAATGAGGGCACCATCTTTGTCGAGATAAAGAAGACATCTTATATATGATTTGTTAAGGATATAGTGACTTATTTGCCTTATAAAGTTCAGAAGTTGTTGTATTGTATTCCCTGGAAAGGCTTAAGAGATGGTTTGAGAAGCTTATAAGAAGAAAATAGTTTTAGGGATGTTCAGTACCATCATATTCATAGTGAAGAGGTAGCATAATAGTGAAAGTGAGGACGAAGATGATGATGGAGAGAGCGCCCAAGTAGGACACGAAGGAGATGGTATTCAAGGTAGTATTGACGTTAGGGTCAAAGGAGGGTAGGATAGACATGATGGAGAGGAGAGGAGCGTAGATGTAGTTCACCAAAGTGATGATGACATAGGTGATGTCACAATCACTGGATTAGATTGGGAAGTAGCTTAATCAAGTTGTGATGATGATGAAGGGTTGCCTGCTGAAAATTTTATAAGTGATAACGACGACGAGGAGCTTGTACAATCAAGAAAAAAACAAAGGGATTTTTTGACAGATAAGTTTGTAGCTTTGCAGGTAGCTAATAAAGTTCCAAACAGGGCCAAAGGCCCTGCAGATGCTGGTGCTGCTGGCAAGGAGACTGATTATGAAGAAAGCGTCGAGAATGCTACTTCCTTGGATGAGCTTGAAGAAGATGACAGAGCTATGCATAGAAGGAAAAGTAAATTTCCTTCTTATGATCCATCAGTTGCCTCTCCTACTTTGTCAGTATGTATGAAATTTCAAGATACGAAACAATTTAGGGAAGCTATACTGAAGAACTCCATTGCTACATAGAGGAATATTGACTTCATTAGAAGCACTAAGACCTTTGTAAGAGCTAGGTGTTCGCAGCAAAATTATCCATAGAAGATCTATGGCGCTTTTGTTAGGAGAAGTGGATCCTTCCATATTAAAGCCTACTAAGAGGAACATACTTGTTCCATTAATTTTGAAAATAAAATGGTGAGAAGTGTATGGTTGTCTAAACATTTCTTTGATTTGATTAAGCTGATGCCTTAGATGAATAATATTGAGTTCCAGATGCTGGTGAATGAGCAAGTATGCATCAATATATCTAGGAATCAATGCAAAAGATCGAAACAAAAGGTGATGAAGATACTCATTGGTCAATACATCAGTGAATATGGACATTTGTGGGATTATACTTGGGGGTGTAGGTTTCAAAAACCTTCAAGTAGAGTGTATGTAGAGGTTGTGGAGAGATCACTTCTTGATATGGGGACCAAGTTCGATAAATTCTATGTTTGCTTCGATACATGCAAAAGAGGATTTTTATCTGGTTGTAGACGGATTATATGATTGGATGGGTGTTTTTTGAAGGGCTTGTGTAAAGGATGATATGGCTAGTATAAGTACCTAGAGGGGGGGTGAATAGGTATAAAGAGTAATTTCTTCCGATAATTGCACAATACTAGACAGTTGATAGAAATGAGACAATTTTTCTCGTCAATAAACAAACAACGATCAAAATAAGACTGAGAGTAGGGAAGAGAAAATTGAACACAAGGTTTATAGTGGTTCGGCTTATTTCAAGCCTACGTCCACTCTTCGCACCGATGCCCACTGGCTGGATTCCACTATGAACAAAGAGATATTACAAGATCGTTCTTCCTTGATTTCTCGGTGTAGAAGATCTACCACACTCCCTCAAGGTATCACTAAGTATAGACTCTCTTTGCGTGTACAGTTTCGCTCAATATGAATCGACTAATAATCAAGGAGCTTCAGACTCTGGAATTTCTCTATCGAGCACGCACTAGAACAACTGGAACGTCTTCCTTTTATACTCCTTTATGCCATCATACCCGTTGGCACTTACCAAAGGAATTCTTCCAATCTTCCCGTTGGACAGAATCAATTAAAAAGATCATTCGAGCTATTAAAGGAACATGTCGATAGCTCATCAATCATGTTCGCCCATACAATTAGGATCTTGGTTTCCAAGAATAGAACCTTCCAAGAATATTTCGTCAATAATCGGATCTTCAAACGATCTTGATTTCGAATAAATAATCGGTTATATCAAATCCATCCAAGAGATCTTCTCTAGTCGATAAGACCAAATCCTTAATCAAACACTTTAGCTCGGATCGCCTTCGCGCCGGATTAGAAATTGTCAATGAGAATAGTCTTGAGTCTTGAGTCTTGTGTCTTGAGTCCGGTGATCGAAAGTCTTCAAACTCTAAGTACAAGGGTCTACACAACTTCCAGACTAGACTGATAGAAACGTTTTGTCAGCTTCAAAACACTCTAGAGAGATTTCTCCAACAATCTCCCCCTTTTTTATGGTGACAAAACTTTCCTGTAGATTTGAACAACTTTGACTGCAAAAACATTACTCAAGCAATATGGATATCTCATAAAGATTAATAACTCAACTAGACTCTGCATTCACAGAAAATAGGTTAGTCTTTCATGAGTAAAGCCATACAATAACACTTGATATAAATGCAACAGTTAATTTCAAATCCACACTCAAGTCAGTCAAATTCACCAAGTCCACCACACCCAAGTCATACTCAAAATAAATATCCAAACAAACTAAAATTAAAAACAAATTCAAAGTCAAAGTTGATTCGGTTCAAAGCTGGCAATTCTCCCCTTTTGTCATCATTAAAAATGTGAGAAAGAGTCAAGTCCGCTTGGGAACGCGCACAAGCCGGAAATCTCCCATCGACTGTACGACGCCTTCCAGCCTCTTCAAGTCTTCCCGTAGACATGCCACCTCTACTCCTTTGGCATTTGCTTGAATTTGAAGAGCGAGGTCTTGCATTTGATCCGACAGGGTAACAGAAGACACTTGTCCAGCATTCTTGAAATCTCCCATCGACAAGTATGTAGCTCTTGGAAGTTGTTGTTCGCAAATTCTGTGGATAAAACAACAGCTACAAGACTTTGGAATTGAAGACTCATGCACTGAGATTAGATGTGACAACACCAACGCAATCAATCTTACTAAAAATCCAATCCTTCACTCAAGGGCAAAGCATATAGAGATTCAACATCACTTCATTAGAGATCATGTTCAAAATGGAGAAATCTCGATTCAATTTGTTGAGTCAAAGAGCCAACTAGCGGATATATTCACAAAGCCTTTGGAGAAGAATCAATTCGATATCATCCGTTCCAGACTCAACATTTTGAAGCCCGATGAAATCAAAGTCTAGAGACTCTCAGACTCAGACATTCATGGCTATAGACTGTAAGTTGTTTTAATATTCAATCTCGAAAAGGTACGATCATTCGTTCAATTATATTTGATTTATCTTTAATTTCCGAGAAAAACGGAATCTTGTCTTTTCAAAAAGATAACCTCTATTTAAAAAGGCAGTTATCGTTTTTAAAAAGGGGACGACTGTTCACTTTCCTTTATGTTGATTGACTTTTTCATTCTTTAACTGGGTTATATATACAGTCAGTTGTTTTCTTCGCTTAACTCCAAAACCCTAAAAAGGCATTCTCCTCCCAATTTTGTCTTGACTTCATGTTCATCTTCGAGAAAGTTGTCATCTTTTCTTGGGAAAGCGAGTCAAGGAATCTTTCAACGACAAGAAACGATGTCTTCTTCTAGAAGGTCTTGAAGAATCGCAAGCAGGGGACCATAGAGAATGAGAGAGGGTCATACCCATTTCGATCTCACCAAGGAAGAAGAGTTACCGAGACAGCGACAGAGCCCTATTCACTCTCAACCACGTCAATCTCCATCATCTACCCCACAGGGTGTGGAACAACAATTGCAGGAAGAAATAATCGAGGAAGTAGACCCTGTAAGAGTCCAAAAACCCTATTTTATTTACAAGCTCTATCGTGCTTTGAAAAGCATAGGTACACCGCTGAACTATGTAGATGACTGCCTTAAAGACAAAGGGTATGGAAATGAGTATGTATTTTTGCGATGAATGGAGGATTTGGGAATTGCTCCTAAAGGAAAGGTTGAGGAAGCACTTGCGAACATTCCAAGTGACCCTCGTGTAGGGGGATTGAATCCGACTGACGGGAATGACGATGATAAACTGTTTAGTGAATTCCAACCCAGGATGGGTGTTGCTGCGAAGGTGAAGGGAAAAAGAACAGAGTTGTACAAATCGAAGGAACAGGAGAATCTGTTCTTCAAATTGTTGAAACGTGGGGTGATAAACCCCAGGAGCGTTGATTTTGATTTTCTGGATGCTATCAATGTGAACTTGAAGGAGAAGTTCAATCTGCTTCAACTAGAGCAATTTTGCTCTAACACCACAGACTCTTTGTGTTCAACCATGCAACAAAATGGTGGTGGGTTTGAAAATGTTGACAAAAATGCGTCTGAAAGAGCTTGATAAGGCAATGGAGAAGTTCAAAGTGAAAACTCCAGTTAAATTTCATCCAGTCTCTTTTGCGTCGAAAAGGAAAGGGAAGGAGCCCATGGGTGCTCCATCCAAAAAGAAAAGAACTCTAATCTTAGAGGATGAAGATGAAGAGGATGAACTCACTATCTCTGCCTTGGCATTGAAAAGACTCAGTCGTTCTATATCCGAATCAACGGAACAACAAGAGAAATGAAAAGAAGCGAGAGGAACAAGAACGAGAGAGAAGCGAGAGGAGAACGAAGAGAAAGAAAAAGAAGTTGAAGAAGAAGAAGAAAAGAGTCAAAGAAAAGTCTGCGAGATGAAGCCTGGAGAGAAAGGCAATCAAGATTCAGCTGAGCATGACCATCACTCTTCCCCAATTGAGGCCTTAGAAACGGGGGAGATGACGAGGAAGGACTACATCATATCATGTTCACAAGTGAAGGTGTGAGTCGCTCACAAGCAAATCCAGAAGATATTCAAGCTTCTCAAATGCCTGAGGAAGGACATGACACCTCAACGCCAAATTTGCGCGATTACACCGAAGTTCCATCGTTTGCCTTTACTCCATCTGATAGAGCAAATGCCAGCACGCAGACGGACAATACCGCAGATTTTCGTCATATCCTTGATCTTCTTTTGGAAATACAGGGTCAAATATATGCTTTAGAATGTGAACTTCAAGTCCTGAAGAATGCTGGACAAGCGTCTTCCGTTACCCTGTCGGATCAAATGCAAGACCTCGCTCTTCAAATTCAAGCAAATGCCAAAGGAGTAGAGGTGGCAAGTCTACGGGAAGACTTGAAGAGGTTGGAAGGCGTCGTACAGTCGATGAGAGATTTCCAGCTTGTGCGCGTTCCCAAGCAGACTTGACTCTTTCTCACCTTTTTTTTAATGATGACAAAAAGGGGAGAATTGCCGACTTTGAACTGAACCGAACTTTGACTTTGAATTTGTTACTTTTTGTTACTTTGAATTTGTTTTTTTTTTTGGATACTTATTTTGAGTATGACTTGGGTGTGGTGAACTTGGTGAATTTGGTGACTTGAGTGTGGATTTGAAATTGACTGTTGCATTTATATCAAGTGTTATTGTATGGCTTTACTCATGAAAGACTAACCTATTTTCGTGGATATAGAGTCTAGTTGAGTTATCTTTATGAGATATCCATATTGCTTGAGTAATGTTTTTGCAGAGTCAAAGTTGTTCAAATCTACGGGGAAAGTTTTGTCCCCATCAAAAAGGGGAGATTGTTGGAGAAATCTCTCACAGAGTGTTTTGAAGCGACAAAACGTTTCTATCAGTCTAGTTTGGAAAGCTGTGCGAGCCTTGTACTTAGAGTCCGAAGACTTTCGGATCACCGGACTCGGCACACAAGACTCAAGACTCAAGACTATTCTCATTGACAGTTTCTAATCTAGCGACGAAGGCGATCCGAGCTAAAGTGTTTGGTTAAGGATTTGGTCTTATCATTTGGAGAAGATCTCTTGGCTAGATTTGATATAACCGATTATTTATTCGAAATCAAGATCGTTTGAAGATCCGATGATTGACGAAATATTCTTGGAAGGTTCTATTCTTGGAAACCAAGATCCTGATTGTATGGGCGAACATGATTGATGGGCTATTGACATGTTCCTTTAATAGCTCGAATGATCTTCTTAATTGATTCTATCCAACGGGAAGATTGGAAGAATTCCTTTGGTAAGTGCCAACGGGTATGATGGCATAAAGAGTATAAAAGGAAGGCGTTCAGTTGTTCTAGTGGGTGCTCGATAGAGAAATTCCAGTCTCAAGCTCCTTGATTATTAGTCGATTCATATTGAGTGAAACCGTACATGCAAAGAGGGTCTATACTTAGTGATACCTTGAGGGAGTGTGGTAGATCTTCTACACCGAGAAATCAAGGAAGAACAAGATCTTGTAATATCTCTTTGTTCATAGTGGAATCCAGCCAGTGGGCTGTCAATGCAGAAGAGTGGACGTAGGCTTGAAATAAGCGGAACCACTATAAACCTTGTGTTCAATTTTCTCTTCCCTACTCTCAGTCTTATTTTGATCGTTGTTTGTTTATTGACGAGAAACATTGTCTCATTTCTATCAACTGTCAAGTATTGCGTGATTATCGTAAGAAATTACTCATTATACCTATTCACCCCCCCTCTAGGTACTTATACTAGCCATATCACTTTCTCCTCTTCGTCTTTTTCTTTCTCTTCTTTCTCCACTAGTTCTCTCTGTTTTTGTTCCTCTGCTTCTTTTCCTTTCTCCTGTCGTTTCATTGATTCGGATACAGAACGACTGAGTCTTTTCAATGCCAAGGCGAGATAGTGAGTTCATCCTCTTCATCTTCATCCTTTAAGTTTATAGCTCTTTTCTTTTTGGATGGAGCACCCATGGGCTCCTTCCCTTTCCTTTTCGCTTGAAGAGACTGGATGAGATTTAACCGGAGTTTTCACTTTGAACTTCTCCATTGCCTTATCAAGCTCTTTCGACGCATTTTTGTCAGCATTTTCAAACCCACCACAATTTTGTCGCATGGTCGAACACAAAGAGTCTGTGGAGGTTCAATGTTCAAGTGTCTGAAGATCTTGGTCACAAGACCTGAGTAAGGCAACTAGCCCTTGTCCTTCACCATCGCTCTGTACATGTGGAAGAGAATGGTGTGAGGGAGAGAGAACTTCTTCCCTGAATTGATCGTGTACATTAATTTCGCCTCAGAGTTAGACACGTCCGTCTTGGATGTTGATTTTGGCACGAGACGGTTGATCACGATTTTGTGCGGTAAGATGTTGATGGCATGCATTCTTGTGTAGGTAATTCTTCCTTCGTACTCTGTCTTTGACGAGTTCCGGTGTGGTACGAGCGATTGAAACCTTGATTGGTTGATACCGTCCTCTTTCAACTCCAATTATGTCTCGCCAACATGTCCACATCTACCACATAGTCTTGGTCTCGAACATGAAGGATATTCTATTCGCATCTAAAAAGCTGAGATTCGAATAGAAATATGCTATCAATTGTGCATAGCCGTCTGTGGTGTCAGAGCAAAATTGCTCTAGTTGAAGCAGATTGAACTTCTCATGCAAGTTCACATTGATGGTATCCAGAAAGTCAAAATCAACGCTCCTGGGGTTTATCACCCCACATTTCAACAATTTGAAGAACAGATCCTCCTGTTCCTTTGATTTGAACAACTCCGTTCTTTTTCCCTCACCTTCGCAGCAACACCCATCTGGGTTGGAATTCACTAAATAGTTTATCATCGTCATTCCGTCGGTCGGATTCAATCCCCCACGAGGGTCACTTGGAATGTTCACAAGTGCTTCCTCGGCCTTTCCTTTGGAAGCAATTCCCAAATCCTCCATCCGTCGCAAAAAGACATACTCATTTCCATACCCTTTGTCTTTAAGGAAGTCATAGGGTCTGCTTCATCGATTATTTCTTCCTGCAGTTGTTGTCCCACACCTGTGGGGTAGATGATGGAGATTGACGTGGTTGAGAGTGAATTGGGCTCTGTTGCTGTCTCGGTAACCTTCCTCCTTGGTGAGATCGAAATGGGTAGGACCCTCCCTCATTCTCTGTGGTCCCCGCCGCAATTCTTGAATACTTTCTCGAAGAAGACATCATTTCTTGTCGTTGAAAGATTCCTTAACTCGTTTTCCCAAGAAAAGATGACAACTTTCTCGAAAATGAACACGAAGTCGAGACAAGATTGGGAGGAGAATGCCTTTTTAGGGTTTTGGAGTTAAGCGAAGAAAATAACGATTTGTATATATATAACCCAATTAAAAAGGAAAAAGCCAATCGACATAAAGGAAAGTGAACAGTCGTCCCTTTTTTAAAAACGTTAACTGTCTTTTTAAATAGAGGTTATCTTTTTGAAAAGACAAGATTCCGTTTTTCTCGGAAATTAAAGATAAATCAAATATAACTGAACGAATGATCGTACCTTTTCGAGATTGAATATTAAGACAACTTACAGTCTATAGCCGTGAATGTCCGAGTCGAGAGTTTGAGAGTCTCTAGACTTTGATTTCCTCAAGCTTCAAAATGTTGAGTCCGGAACGGATGATATCGAATTGATTCTTCTCCAAAGGCTTTGTGAATATATCCGCTAGTTGGCTCTTTGACTCAACAAATTGAATCGAGATTTCTCCATTTTAAACATGATCTCTTTGAAGTGATGTCGAATCTCTATATGCTTTGCCCTTGAGTGAAGGATTGGATTTTTAGTAAGATTGATTGCGCTGGTGTTGTCACATCTAATCTCAGTGCATGAGTCTTCAATTCCAAAGTCTTGTAGCTATTGTTTTATCCATAGAATTTGCGAACAACAACTTCCAAGAGCTACATACTCGCGCTTCGTTGTAGAGAGAGCCACGGTGTTTTGTTTCCTTGAAAACCAAGACACCGCCCCTGTTCCCAAGCAATTGGTAAGTTCCGAGGTGCTCTTTCTATCAACTCTACAACCGGCTAGATCTGCGTCTGAATATCCAAGAAGATTAAAGTCTCCCTTCTTAGGATACCAAAGACCAATGCTTGGAGATGAAGCAACGTATTTAATAATACGTTTCGCAGCACTGAGATGAGATTCTCTAGGGTCTGATTGAAACCTAGCACAGATGCACATACTCAACAAAATGTCAGGTCTAGAGGCAGTAAGATAAAAAAGTGAATCGATGATACTCCTGTACAGCTTTTGATCAACTTTCTTCCCTTCTTCATCTTTGTCTATCTTCAAAGAACTTGACATTGGTATGTCAGTCTTTTTGCACTTTTCCAGTCAAAACCTTTTGACAAGATCATTAGCATATTTTTCTTGATGAATAAAAGTTCATTCCTTCAATTGTTTTACTTGAAGTCCAAGAAAGAAGGTTAACTCTCCCATCATACTCATTTCAAACTCATCTGCATAGACTTAGAGAATTTCTTGCCTGAGACTTTCATTAGAGGATCCAAAAATAATATCATCCACATATATTTGAACAAGTAAAAAGCTTTTGTTTTCTTTTTTGATAAATATAGTAGTATCTACTTTACCTTTGACAAAACCATTATGTATTAAAAACTTACTTAGTCACGTCGTACCAAGCTCGAGGTGCTTGCTTTAAACCATACAAGGCCTTTTTCCCGAAGACCGAGTCCGCTTCTTTGGGTCTTCTAACCCTGGTGGTTGTTCCACATAAACTTCTTCATGGATAAATCCATTTAGGAAGGCACTTTTGACGTCCATTTGGAGTAACCTGAAATTTTTATAACAAGCAAAAGCAATCAATAATCGAATAGCTTCTAACCTTACTACTGGTGCGTAAGTCTCATCATAGTCTATCCCTTCTTCTTGCGTATATCCCTTGGCCACGAGTCTTGCTTTGTTTCTTACGACTTTTCCTTTCTCATTCATCTTGTTCCTGAACACCCATTTAGCTCCAATAACAGTTTTACCTTTTGGTTTAGATGTCAATTCCCGGACATCATTAATGTTGAACTATCGAGCTCTTCTTGCATAGCTTCAATCCAGCTTTCATCGAGATAAAGCTTCTTCTATGCTTTTGGTTCAATTTCAGAGATGAGAGCCACAGCACTAGACTCTTCGCGCCTTTTGGATCTGGTGCGAATTCCTTCATTAATTTTCTCCGATAATGAGATCTTTGGGATATTTGGACTTATGCTTCCGATTCTTGGTTGATTTGTTTGGTTGATGATCTCTTTCTTTACTTGAATCTTCACGAACAACTTGATCTTTGGTCTTCCAGTCGATATGCTTCTTGAGTTGTAAGCTTTGGAGAGTGCGGAGCAGGTTCGGACTCTTCATGTTGAGTCATTTGGATTCATTTTGCATTGAATCTTGAAATTTGACATTCATGGATTCCTCCAGCGATTGACTCTTCTTGTTATAGACTCTGTAGGCTTTGCTTGATGTAGAATATCCAATGAAGATGCCTTCATCGATCTTTCTTCAAACTTACCAACTTGATCTTTTGCATTTTCAATATAAAGCATTTGCAACCGAACACATGAAAGTACGAAACAATAGGCTTCTTACCTTTGAATATCTCATAAGGGGTTTTCTCTAGAATAGGTCTTAAAAAGACTCTATTTATGATATAGCACGCTGTTGAAACAGCTTCAGCCCAAAACCGTGAAGAAATCTTACTTTCAATTAAAAGAATTCTAGCCATTTCTTGAAGAGATCTATTCTTTCTTTCCACAACTCCATTTTGCTGAGGAGTGTATGGAGAAGAGAACATATGCTTAAAGCCGGATTCATCACAAAATTTTGTAAAATCTTGATTTTCAAATTCACCTCCATGGTCTGTTCTTATACTTGAAATAACATATCATTTTTCATTTTGAACCTTTTTAGCAAATTTTTCAAAATACGAGAAGGTTTCGAGACTTACTTGCAAGGAAATATACCCAAGTAAATCGGGAGTAATTGTCCACGATTACTAGGCAATATTTCTTACCTCCAATGCTCGGGTTACGGATTTGGTCCGAAGAGATCCATATGCAGCAGCTGCAGTACATGATTAGTAGAGACATGATTTATTGGCTTAAATGAATTTCTTACCTGTTTTCCCAATATACATGGAGTGCATAGATCAGACTTTTGGTATGATAAATTAGGTAGACCACGAACAAGTTGCTTTGATGAGATTTTGGCTAACTGCTTCATATTGATGTGACCAAGCTTTCTGTGCCACAAGCTTGCTTCATCTTGAATTAAAATTAAGCATTGCGATTCATTCGGTTTCACATCCAAGAGATAGATATTTCCATGCCTACAACCCATGAAAGACTGAGTAGAGTCTTTACTGGTTCCAGAACATATTCCTTCTTGAAAGAAGATCTTAAAACCAGTATCACATAGTTGGCGTCTTTGAGAAGATTGTAATTGAGTCCTTCTACTAGGAAACATTACTTATTGTGAGATTTCCAATTTTCACGGTTCCAAATCCCACAATTCTTCCTTTTTGTTTCCTCCAAATGAGACTTTTCCACCATTTACTTGAACAAGCTTTATAAAGCAATTTGAGTCTCATGTCATATGTCTTGCATCCTTTGTCTAGATACCACTTTACCTTTTCTTTGATGGAGACCTGCATTTAAAAGAGAGTCTCAAGCTTTCTTTGGTACCCATATTTTCTTGGGTCCATTGGTGTTAATAAGATAAACAAGTATTAGCCCATGTTTTCTTAATGGGTTTCCAAACCATAGGACACTCTTTTTCAAAGTGATCCGGGCTATTGCACTTTGAACACCGAGGGCATTTCGACCTACGAGACTTTACAAAAACCTTCTTGAAATGATTTTTGTAGGCCTCTCTTGAGGGTCTTTGCTTAATTCTTTCTTTTACTTTAGGAAAATCAATCAAGGGAATAGTTTCGCTGTCATACCTAAACCAGACTTATTGAAATAAGGTCTTTGAGCTGAAAGAATTTTTTCAAGTTTCTCGGACCCTATTGAAAATTTCTTTGAAATATTTGATGAGTCAATTTTTAAAAGAGCATTTTCTTTCAAAAGATTTTCTTCACTTTCTTTAAGAGTAGAAACATTCATGTCTAAACATTTAACTCTTTCTTTCAACACGTTTTCCTGTTGTTTTAGAACAGAATTTTCCTTTTTAAGTTCGGAAATCCTTTTAAGAGAAGTCTTAAGACTAAAACACAGCTCATCAATATACTTAGAAACCTTGACAGGAATTTTAAAATTACTTACCTCAAACTCACTGTCTGAGTCTGATCCAGAGTTTGAGTCTGAGTCTGATTGCGCCATCAAACACAAATTGGCATATTCATCATCACTTTCTTCACACTCTGTATCACTCCAGGTTTCGGCTTTGACAGCCTTTCGAGACTTTTCAGCTTTTCCTTTCTTCTTCTTTAGAAGAGGACAGTTGGGTCGATGTGTCACTTTTTCTTACATTTAAAGCAAACTACATCTTTGTTTGATTCATCATCATCAACAGACTTGGTATGTTGTCTTTGAAAGCTTTGTTTCTTTGAGTTGAATCTTCTTCCTTTTCTATTCAGCTTTCTGAATCTTCTTATCATGAGAGCAAGCTCTTCATCGTTCATATCATCTTGAATCGTAACATCGAATCATAATTTGATTTTAATGCAATGGATTTCTTACCTTTTGGATCTTCGTCTTCATTAATTCGTTCCACTTCATAAGACTGAAGAGTTCCAACCAGCTCGTCGATAGATAGTGGCATGATTCTTTGTGTCTCTCTTATTGAAGTCTTTATGTGATTCCAATCCTTGGAGAGTCCACACAGTAGCTTGTTTACCTTCATGGGATCAGAAATTGGTTGTCCTTGATTTTCAAGACCATTTACAATTTCTGTAAAACGGCTAAACATGTCAGTTATAGATTCTCTAGGTCTCATTTTGAAGGCTTCATATTGACCGAGAAGGATGTTGATTTTGGTCTCTTTCACTCGATCAGTTCCTTCATAGGTGATATGTAACCTATCCCAGAGACTTCTTTGCTGTAACACAAGAAGATATTCTGTTATATTCGAGTAGGTGACAAGGCACAATATAAAGATTATATAGCTTTTGCATCAAGAGTTTGTCTCTTGATTATCTCTTCCGAGACATTCCGCCGGTCTCAACAGTTTCTTTCCCTCTTCCGAGACGAGATGCAACTTTAGGAGTGATTCCTTTTTCTACAACGTCCCATTCCAGAGGATCCTTTGATCGAAGAAATGCTTTCATTTTGTTTTTCCAAATGTTGTAGTCATTTCCATCAAAGTAAGGAGGTCTAGTATTGCTTTGTCCTTCCACCAGCCCCAGAGCTAGCATACTAGCCATGGATCTTTTACTTTAGTAAAACACTTCAAATAAAGTGAGTACACGAGCTCGATACCAATTGATATGGCTAGTATAAGTACCTAGAGGGGTGAATAGGTATAAAGAGTAATTTCTTCCGATAATCGCACAATACTAGACAGTTGATAGAAATGAGACAATTTTTCTCGTCAATAAACAAACAACGATCAAAATAAGGCGAGAGTAGGGAAGAGAAAATTGAACACAAGGTTTATAGTGGTTCGGCTTATTTCAAGCCTACGTCCACTCTTTTGCACCGATAGCCCTTGGCTGGATTCCACTATGAACAAAGAGATATTACAAGATCTTTGTTCTTCCTTGATTTCTCGGTGTAGAAGATCTACCACACTCCCTCAAGGTATCACTAAGTATAGACTCTCTTTGCGTGTACGGTTTCGCTCAATATGAATCGACTAATAATCAAGAAGCTTCAGACTCTAGAATTTCTCTATCGAGCACGCACTAGAACAACTGGAACGTCTTCCTTTCATACTCCTTTATGCCATCATACCCATTGGCACTTACCAGAGGAATTCTTCCAATCTTCCCGTTGGACAGAATCAATTAAGAAGATCATTCGAGCTATTAAATGAACATGTCGATAGCCCATCAATCATGTTCGCCCATACAATCAGGATCTTGGTTTCCAAGAATATTTCGTCAATCATCGGATCTTCAAAAGATCTTGATTTCGAATAAATAATCCCTTATATCAAATCCAGCCAAGAGATCTTCTCCAGTCGATAAGACCAAATCCTTAACCAAACACTTTAGCTCTGGATCGCCTTCGTCATTTGGATTAGAAACCGTCAATGAGAATAGTCTTGAGTCTTGAGTCTTGTGTGCTGAGTCTCGGTGATCCGAAAGTCTTCAAACTCTAAGTACAAGGGTCTGCACACTTCCGGACTAGACTGATAGAAACGTTTTGTCAGTTTCAAAACACTCTAGAGAGATTTCTACAACAAAGGAGAATTGTTGGCCGCAATTGGAAAAGATGCAAATAACCAAATGTTTCCACTGGCTTGGGTTATTGTGAAGGTAGAGAACAATAACAATTGGTCATGGTTCCTAAAAAAAATGATGATTGATTTAGAGATAACAAATGGGGCAGGGTGGGCGTTCATGAGTGACCAACAAAAGGTAAAATTTGCTTTTTGAAAAATTTGGTCAATTGTTTGCTTTTTAATATCAACATGTCATTTGCTTACATTTCTTATTTTGAATTATTGTAGGGACTGGTTCCAACAATAGCTGAGTTGTTGCCTTATGCTGAACATCGAGTGTGCGCGCGGCACATATACGCAAATTGGGCAAAGAACTATAAAAGGGACAAGCTACAGTCGCAATTTTGGCAGCTAGCAAAGAGCACGAATATGGCTGACTTTAGGATGGCCAAAGAAGAATTGCTTCAATTGACAAACAAATGTTATAATTCAATCCAATTTGGTCTCTAAAAAAAAATCAATTGTCGAGTCAAGAATCAAATTGGTATTTTCCTCACCAATTGAACCATCTTGCTTCCCAAATGCACAATCAAAAACGATCCCTGACCTTTTTTGTACAAAAATGGCCCTACCTCGACTTTTTCCCAAAAAGTCTCGGTTTTCAAAAAAATCTTTTGAGACTGAGTTGACGTTTCTAAAATGATTTGTGACATGACAGAACTTTCAATTTTTGAAATTGGATTCAAACTCGTGGTTAATTTCACTCTAGTGCGTTGTTAGCGTGACTTAAGCTACTAGGTAAGTTTCAAAAAATTTTAGTGCAAATAACTTGTGGTCAATTTTCTTCGAGTCACAATGAACCCACTCGACACATTGGCAACTCTAAGTTGTCGTGAAAATCTTGAGGATTCAAATACGGACACAAAGTACCAAAACGATAGAAAAATCAGTCTAGTGCCGGCCCGACGAGAATTTTTCAATTTAGTGGGGTCACCCATGATTAGCCACACATCCCAGTCGAATCGACCTATCTTTGATTCCTGATCAATTTTTAACTGTGCTGTAATGACCTCTAAAAATGAGCACGGTCAAATAGCCGATTCCTGGTCGAATTCTCAAGTCTATTGCATTAAAATTCCTTAATGGCTTCCCTAGATAGTCTAGTTATCTCAAGAGTGATCAGCTCTGAGAACAGCGCTATTGGCACGTTGATGAAATGCCCGATTAATTTCATTGAAATCAGAAGTGAAAATTTGGGATGTCACTGAAACTACCATTGAGCATTGCATTTTTTTATACGTTCTAATGCTTCCTTGTCCCATTCATAATCTAGAACAATGAAGTACCTCTTTTGCTAAAGCCTTTTTCACTATCTACTTTAGACTTGTGCTTCTCATGTTTTCTATTTCTTAAGGGATCGATTGCTAAAGTTCTCCATGAAGTTATACAATCATGTCCCTCAAAATATCCTCAATCTTATAAGAGTGGGAGACATTGATGTCTTTGGAAGTAGGCTTTTACTTGCTGATTGTTGTAGACTCATCCTGCCATAGTGGTCTTCCCTGTACCATCCATCCCTAAGATTGATACAACTTGAAGTCTAGGTGCTTTGTCAACAAGCCACTTAATAATCTCTTCACTCGCCTCATCAATCCCCACTAGTTCACCTTTCTTGACTAGAAAAAAGTCCTCCTTGAGATCGTGCCATGAGGTGCCTCCACTGGATGTGCTAGCACTTTTTTTTTTTTGTCAGTCCTACTCTATTCCTACTCTACACTCACTCGCAAACTTGTGCCCTGCCTCTTGCAGGGCGTGGGAGTCGCAACCCACTCTCGAAACTTATGCGTCCCTATCCCCATCCCCCCCTGAGAAGGTGGGGATTTGAACCTCTCACCTCCCCCTTCCATGTTGAAAGGTATGGTATCGTCAATGCCCTTTGCCAATGCTGATGACTCTTGCCTTGATATCTGTTATTTTGGAGGAGAGATGACAACGTTCTTTCAAGTTGTCTATGGATAGCTTAATCTCCATAATCTCTTGCCAAGGGGAGAGTGAATTCATCAAGAATATCCTCTACATCATATGCAACATCACTGACTTGTTTCACCGATACCTTCAACTCAAGGTCAACGTCTTTCAATGACTCGGCATGTTCCAAGAAGGCCTTCATGCGCTCAAATTAATCTCTGATGAGCTCAATTTCTCCATGTATCCCTTTCCATAAATTCACCTCTTTCTCAACAAACATAGCAAGTTTCTCAACCAAAAGGGACGTTGCGGATTCTGCCATTTTTCTCTTGCTCACTGATCTCACGAGATCAAGACTCAGGCAAGAAGGAAATCGGCTGTAGTAGTTTGCTAGTACGATCTATGACCAAAAGAAAGAATCCTTTGAATGAACATGTAAATGGGCTTTGCGCTTGTCTATTCGGCAGTCTTCCAATGACTTCTCAACTCCAATGGCACACTAATTGCCACATCTTATCAAACTGCCAAGTCAAGCGAGCCGCGTTTAATTGGACCCTAGTGGCAGAATTTTATGTTGCACTGTTGCTTTCACCCGGCCAACAATTGGGAATTGGCAATTTTCTACTCTTGTGAGACTGGTCAACTCATAGTCCAGTCAGCAGAAAACGCGGGATTTGAGTTGAAGTGGGCAAGACAAACGCCTTGTCGACGAATTTCATCGAAATGCAGTGTGGAATTTTTCTCTGTTAATGTCATTGCCTTCTTGCAACTACAGAAAACGACTTATGTGATTAAGTATCCTAGGAAAAATTGTGTCTCTGTTTTTTAGGAAGGGATAAGTGCTGTAGAACCACCTGCCGCGGTGGCTCCACTGGATAAGGCCCCGTTAATCCTTGCCCTCAAGGTGAGGGGTTCGAAACCCAAGGGAGGCGCTTGGTGCCTTAATCGCTTGCATGGGGTGGTGGTTCCCTCATGCGGCCCTAGGGTTTGCTTGCTGGCTGTGGATGTACGGGGTTCCCTAGGTTATCCAAAAAAAAAAAGAAATAAGTGCTGTAGAAGTCCTAAAAATTGTCACGAAAATGCAATTGTATCCTAAAACTTGCAAAAAGTACAATCAAGTCCTAAAATTTGTCAAATTGTTTCAATCAAATCCTAAAATTAACACCGTTAACTTTTTAACGGAAAATGTTGATGTGACATTTAAAATTTATTTTTATTTTCCATGTGGCTTTTTTTAATTGTTTTTTATTTTAAATTAGATTTAAAAATTGTTTCAATTGAGCTGCCTTTTAAAAAATATAATTTTTAAAAATAAATTTTAGCTTTTCTTTTTAGTTTTTAAATCTAATTTTTAAAAATAAATTGAATAAAAATAATTTTTAAAAAGCCACATGGAAAATAAAAATTAATTTTAAATACCACGTCAGCATTTTCCGTTAAAAAAAGTTAACGGTGTTAACTTTAGGACTCGATTGAAATAATTTGACAATTTTAGGACTTGATTGCACTTTTTGTAAGTTTTAGGACTTTTACTGCACTTATCCCTTTTAGGAAAGAAAAAGTTTTGACATTTTCTCAATGATTTTTGTGTGATTAAGTTTTCTATCTTACATAAATTGTTGAGTCAAGTCTTTCCCTTAATGAAGTCTTTCCCTTAATGGCCGTAGACTTTTCTGTCAAATTGTTTAAGTGGCATAATGAGCAACCCTGAACCCTTAAACCTCCTTGGCTCTGCCTAGGTTCCCCAAAGTCAACGTAATCACGGTCCCTAGAAGCGCAGAGGATGGCGAACCAAAGATGAGGAATGGATAAAGTACAAGTTCTAATCATCCTGCGTAGAGGATAGCGAACCAACGACCGTAAAAAAATCCTTGAAAGGTAGCTTTTTAGTAAATTGGTTTTTAAAACTTCATAGAAAATCGGAGCTGCATTTTTATCTTCTTTACCAAACGAATTGTCGTTTGATTTTGCTAAGACAAGATAGTTTGGCAGTCCAACCTCAACAGTAGGCTCACTCTAGATTTGTTTTCATTATCGTAGTATGAAAATGTTCTTAAATAGACTCAATAACCAATATGATCATAAGCATTCATCAACATGATCATATCCACTCATCATATTGATCTATATAGCTGAGTTATTACAAAAGTTCTACGCCTGCAACGGAGCCATAGTTACTACTAATTTGGGCTAGTCCGTTGGCATCAATTCACCACGGTGCTAATATGAGTAACACCCGGCATTTAAATCTTTTCAAGTCATTCTTTACCTCCTTTATTATATATTTTCATGTTGAATCTTAAGTCACAGTTTAATTTACTGGGATGAGGAGTATTAGAATGTTTAAACAATATGTTGTGCGAAATAAAGCAGGAATTGAAAGAGCATGCGATAAATTTGCATGATTGGGTGTTGTCATTGAAATCCGTGAAGAGACAACTCAAAATTAAATAATCAATAAGAATAGAAGACCTTTGCGATGCACCCGATTAAAACATCCTTTTTGCTCTTCATTACAAAAATACTAATGAATTTACACTCTACTTTTGGAGCTGTCTGCACTCCCTTCAATTGCATAACTGCAACTTTCTAATCTGAAATTTCAGTTTTGCCTAATCTAAGCATTTTTGTTAATGTATCGTACATCAATTTTTTGCATATCTGTATATTGGCAAGTCCACTAATATGTTTCATAGATTTATCCCGTACCAAACTTTTGGGCACATATTATTTGGATTGATGAAAAATTAATCTGTAAAAAATGGCATACAACTAGTATATTCAAGTATTAGAAAGATTAAAAGTAACGTGCGTGAATTTAGGAGAAATAACACGAAATCTTACACGTTCGGTGAACCTTTGACTGTTATTTCATTTTTTCACATTTGTGAATCCTCTGTCGATTTTTTCATCTACACATCCCTAACATGTCATTTATCAAGAGGAAAATTGTAATTCCTCTCATTTCTTTAGTCAAATCACTCTTTCGCCTCCATTTAGGCTAAAACAAAATCAAAGTTCATCCAACAAATGCAGAAAATAAGAAACAAATGTACTAATCACTACATAAGATAACGACAACAAGAAGAAGATAGCACTGAGGGACATGAGGGCAGTAAATTCAAAGATAAAAGAATTGAAAGGTCCAGATAAAAAAATATTAATAGTGGAAGAAATCTTAAAAACACTAGAGGATCTTCTTTCTCATGTTGATAGGCCTCTAGGGATCCATGACGGACAGAGGGGATATCACTATGATCTATGAAACTTCAAGAAGAACCTCCCTACGACTCATGACCCTATGCTTGATGACATTATAGCAATAGGGGCTAAGATCATATGGCTCTCAATGATCCTGTTCCCACCAGAGGAAGTAAACTTCGGGTTACGTTCCATCACCTCCTCATAGCATTCTTGCAAAATACCCTCCCTCATTGCTTTGCTACTGCTGTATAGAAAGATGATACATAGTAATGCCATTTCGTAATTCATACGATATACAATCATGTAGCATTAACAGAACATGAATTTTACAAATTCAAAGAAGATGTAGTACCACTCACCTAGAAGTGCCTACGATCAAACAATAAATATTATTCAAACCATTGAATTGGCAATCCTATCAAACAAGCAAGAAACATCGCCAAATCGAGTAAATTGCTACCCCAACGACCAACTGGCAACATTAAACTTCAATACTAATGAAGCAACTCCTTTGCATTAACAAATCACTCATCCAAAGCGATTATTCAATATGTTCGCAACGTGAAACTTGAACACGAAATCCTAAAATTCTCACTCCGATCAAACAGTTGTGCCAAAACGAATCTTGTCAAAACTCACGGCTCCATAACATCATAAACTATTATTTCCATGAAATTTCATAGCTCAACAACTCAAAAATTGGACTTTGCAGTTTGATTCTCACATAATTCCGAATTTATGATCTAACTTCAAAATTTACTTTGATTTGAAGAATGAGAAATGCGAGCACTTACAAGACATTGCAATAAGAAGTTGAATTGGCTTGGCGAGGCGTCCTTAGCATAAATACGCAAAACCCGTTCTCTCCTTCTTTTTCTTCTTCTTTCTCCCTTTTCCTTTTTCTTCTTCTTATTTGCTGTGTGAGCTCTCGATTAAAATGAGCTGAGTGTCCTTTTTTCCTACTCTCCTTAACTTTCCAAAACTTGATTTTTTTTTAAATTTCTTCGGGCTTTGCCACTCTTGACTTGGTCAAGATATTACAATAAATGTAGAAAAAATAAGAAATACATGTAATGATCACTAAAAAGATCATGACGAACAA
Organism: Eucalyptus grandis; assembly: GCF_016545825.1. Lineage (NCBI taxonomy): Eukaryota > Viridiplantae > Streptophyta > Magnoliopsida > Myrtales > Myrtaceae > Eucalyptus > Eucalyptus grandis. The sequence continues at coordinate 59,666,666 of NC_052619.1, forward strand.
GGAGAAGAAGATGAAGAAGAAGAAGAAGAAGATAGCACTGGAGTATCTTAGGGTAGTAAATTCAATGATAAAAGTATTGAAAGGTCTAGATAAATATATTGATAATGGTAGTAATCATAAAAGCACAGAAGGATCTTCTTTCTTGTGACGATGGTCCTCTAGGATCAATGACAAACCAAGGGGACTGGCAAGGGCCAATACATCACTATGATCTACGAAACTTTAGGAATAACCTCAATACGGCTCATCACCCTACCCTTGATGACTTCATAAGAATTGAGGCTAAGATCATGTCGCTCCCTGTGATCCTCTTTCCACCAGAAGAAGTAAACTTTTGGGTTACGTTCCATCACCTCCTCATAGTGCTCTTGCATAATACCCTTCCTCATTATGTTATGACTGTACGGATAGAACGCAAGAGCAAATTCTTCTGGCATCTCATAGAATTGGAGATGCTTTAGGTTAGCAAGGCCACGGATGACAACTAGTAATGATTGCCAGTCCAGGTGCTTGCATCCAATAATGATGAGACTCTGAAGGCAAGGCATTGCCTGACCATTCATCAACGCAAATCTAAGATTTTCCAGATTGGCAAAGAATAACTTCTTGAGCTTTGGGAACCCTTTATCTCCAAAAACCAATGTTTTCCCATCAAAGGCGTTACTCAGATAAAGCTCCACGAGATTGGGCAAATTCTGGAGAGCAATAAGCGGGCTAGATTTCAATTTGGTCCATGCCAAACGCAATTTAGTCAAACTGGTCAACAGAGGAAGCCAATGAGGCAGCTTCTTCAGGCATCCTCCGATATATAGATCTCGAAGGAATGGGGGAGCTGAAGATAGAAAATCCAAATCAATAATGTCATACTCACTTTCTGCATTCACATCTAATGATTGAAGGTTGGTCATCTTCTCAATGGAGTGGCATAGTTCCTTTGCATCATCTTTCTTTAGGTCCCTTACACCCAGCCTCCTTAGTTGACTTAACCCTCCTAGCTCTTGCATTGTATTCTTGCTTTGACCACCACCAGCTTTTACACAGCACAAGTTCTGAAGTGACGTCAGCGCTCCAATGCCCTTGGGAGCTAAAAATCCCTTTCTAATGCCAAAGGGTACAGAAGTTGTGATTTCTGCATCACTATACACCAAAAGATGTTGTAGTTTCTTGAGCTTGGTTATCTCCAAAGGCATCTTAGATACGAAATCCAAAGTCTCCAGATTTTGGAGTTTCACAATTGACCTAGGAATGATGCGCACGTTGCTCCTTCTCAAACTCAGATACTTCAAGTGGACAAAAACTAGTATTTCTTGGGGGAACTTATGAAGGCATGATCCTCCCAAATCTAAAACCCTTAGCAGCTTAGAGCTAGTTGGGAAGAATTGCTCATCTGTGCTAGACGATGTTCTTAAATGAAAAATGAGCAGAGAGCGTAGGCTGGGGAGATTTAGTTGGTTTAGTGCGTTGTTGCAGTTGTATTGGACTGACAGACGCCGGACTCGTTCGTGCAATTCTTTTGTCTGGTCAGATAAAAACGAAACAAAGTTTTCATCCTTTAACTTAGAAAGGATACTTTCACGCATTAGGTCATGTACCCTACAAGTTTTTAGCCTTCCTTCTAAATTTGTTTCTACAATTTGCACCAAATTTCTGTTTATCAGCTCGTTCAGGTATCTTTGAGCCACCTCCTCCTGTGAAATCCGTTCTCTTTCCTCAATAAATCCTTCTGCAATCCACAAACGAATGAGTGTCATACACTCAATCACGCGATCCTCTGGAAATAAACCCAAGTACAAAAAGCAACTTTTCAAGTTATAATGCAAATCAATATAGCTCAAGCTGAGAATTTTCCTGAAAATTTGCATCCTATCATTGCTTTCTAATTCTACAGCAAGGCGTGAGAAATCATCTCCCATTCTTGGACATCTTTTGCAAAGAGAAGACCACCAATTGCCACTATAGCAAGTGGCAAACCCTCACATTTTTTCAGAATCCGTCGTGAAAGGTTTTTTAGGTGAGGAGGACAGAGTTTCCCACGAAAGGCTTTCTTGCAGAATAAGGTCCATGACTCTTCTGGAGACAAGGGCTTACGGGTATAAAATTTTGATTGGTTGGATGAGAAAGTAGCACTATTAGCTATGCGAGTAGTGATTATTATTCGGCTACTGCAACTGCTATTGGGCATTGCACTTTTTATACCTTCTAGTGCTTCCAAGTTCCATACATCATCTAGAACAATGACATACCTTTTCTGGTGCAAAAAGTCTTTCAATATCTGCTTGAGCCTCACGCTATTCGCAGATTCTATTCCTCGTGGGGCTCGTTGCTCAATTTCTCCATGAAGTTGTTCGATCATGTCCCTCAGAATATCCTGAATCTTATAGGATTGTGAGACACTAATCCATGCATGGCTTTGGAAGTAGGCTTTTACTTGGTGATTGTTGTACACTCTTTCTGCCAGAGTGGTCTTCCCTGAACCCCTTATCCCTAATATTGATACAACTTCAAGTCCAGGTTCTCCGTCAACAAGCCACTTAATAAGCTCTTCTCTTGGCTGATCAATCCCCACCAATTCACCTTCCTCGACTGGAAAAGTGTCCTCCCTAAGATCGTGCCATGAGGTGCCTCCAATGGATGCGCTCGCACTTTGCTCTGTGCAATACGACTTGAAATGGTATCGTCGATGCCCTTCGCTAATGCTGAGGACTTTTGTCCTGATATCTATTATTTTGGAGGAGAGATGACAGCGCTCTTTCAAGTTGTTTATGGATAGCTTGATCTTGTGGAGGTACCTCATGACCCCATCTCCGTGATCTCTTGCCAAGTTGAGCGTGTATTCATCTAGAATATCCTCCACATCATATGCAACATCCCTTACTTGTTTCACCCATACCTTCAACTCAGGGTCATCGTCTTTTGATGACTCAGTGTGCTCTAAGAAGGCCTTCATGCGCTCAAATTCATCTCTAATGAGTTCAATTTCTCCACGTACCCCTTTCAATAGATTTACCTCTTGCTCGACGAACATAGAAAGCTTCTCAACCAAACAGGATACTGCGGATTCTGTCATTTCTCTTGCTCACTGATCTCGCGAGATCAAAGCTTACTCAAGAAGAAAAGAGGGTATAGCAAGATTACCTGGTACTGTTTGAAATCGAAAGAAAGGATCCTTTTGCATGAACATCCAAATGGACTTTGAGCTCAGCTGTTTGGCGAAGTCTCCCTATGATCGTGCAAATTTTTTATTTTGAGAAAATGTTGGGTGCTTGAGACGTGCTAAGTAAGGCCATACTTTAAGTCCATAGAGTGATGGTCACGGGCAGATTGGGGCCCACCCTTTAGAAATTTGAGAAGTCTTCAGTCATTCTCTGGTCTTCTCCGTTGCTATCTCGACGCTGGCTTTCCATTTGCCTTTAGTTCTCAAATAAATGTTCAGTCAAATGGGAAACGTTCGAGGTTTTTACTTGGAAGTTTCGTAATTTTGCCTTTTGCTGTAAAGATGAGTTGCTGAAGTGACATCTTCACAAAACCGAATCATCTCAAATAATTTGCTCGATTCCATACAAGGGCAACAAATTTTTGCTGACAACTCCAGTTCGAATTGTCAATGGCGTGTTCAATAAATCATGTTAACCCACGCCGTGTTCAAAAAGTCGGAGAAAAGGTAAAAAGATAAAAATAATAGAAAGACTAGCACAGGACCTACCGCTCGACCGGCGGTGAATGACTTATTGTCCCCATCGTGGACCCAATATTTTGTGGTTTTCTTTTCCTGCATTATATTGATAATTTTTCCATGGCGAGCTCTATGAGAAAAGTCTCTTACCATCATTTTCCTTTGAAAACTGCAATTGGGTAACTCTCAATGCGAAGACTTGACTAATTCATCGCGGTGATTGACTAACTTGTTTCACTTTAGATTCCACATTCTTTGCATCTTCATTTTGCAATTTTCCTAACCAGCTTTGATTTTTCTTGTGAGATTTTCTCTCACATTTGAATGAGAAGCTCAATTTTGTCCACTTTTTATGCTCCAAAATCTATATGTATCAAGATAAATGGGCTTGTGGAATTATGGTATTCAAGTAAACATTGTCTGAAAGTTACGGCACTTGCTATGTTTAATCTCATGAATGGTGAATATAATGATGATTATGAGTTCTCGTCCTAAAAGCTTAAGTTGTTAGTGCAAGGTAGGTGTAGAGATTTTAAACAGCAATGGGGTGATGTGGAATTCCCTTTCACAGGGGCTTAACATACTCTTTGTGGGGTTCTTCCTTTTTCTTTTGTTTTTGTCGTTTTCTGTGTTTCCTATTTCTCCTCAAATTTGAAACCTAAAGCATCTTATTGGAAAATACTGTACTCAAGCTATTTTTTTTATTAATGAGTTTAGAAGATATTAATGAGGATGTTATAGAAAATTTGAAGAAAAATGTATTTAACTTGCAAGTTGCACCTTGTTTTCTTCTGCTTTAAATATTTCTCTGGATAATTTCCACCAGAACACACTGGATTTATTCTTGGTTAAAGCTGTTGCTTCGTACGACTCAGAAAGCACCTTTTGGATGAAGATTATATTTTGATATCAGGCCTTATGCCTCCAGAGTAAAGGCATTTATGTCTTCAGTTAAAAAATTGACATTTTTTCTTAAAGGGTTGACTACAATTTAATCTTCTAAGTTTCACTTTTTGTCTCATCAAATTCTCTAACTTATTAAAATTGTCAAATCAAATCCTTCCGTTATTTGCCACCGTGCTCCACCTAGGTTCTCTTGAATCAGCGTAATCTCGGTTCGTGAAGCAATTGCTGATGAGAAAATGATAAAGTACAAGTTCTAATCAGATCTGCTTTATTCTAACTGGTTGGGTTGTCCAATTTGAAGTAGAACTTGAACTAATTTATGTGCAAGATCTGCTTTATTGTGGCGGCTTGATCCGTGCCACGTTTCTCCTCTTAAATAATTAAAATCAGCTATGGAATATCTTACTTTGATCCGATATGATTAAGATAATCAATATGTCCAAGTGACAAATTTAAGTCACCCAACGATTTTGAGAAATTTGAGAAAGCTCGCATATATTGTAGTGTAGAAGCATTCTCGTTTAAAAGGAGGACTGCAATACCCATCCTACTAAGGTATAATCGCTTGAGCCTAATGCCTACACTCTCGATACATTTGCACCCCTAACACTTGTTCAACACAAAGAATTACGCATGAGACTTATCAAATTTAATAGTTCCGATAAGCACAAGGCATATAGACCCATCCGGTACAATAATTTCCGTATTATATTGTGACTTGCACTTGAAACTGTTATATTCGAAATACCTAAATAGGTGATGACTTGAACGTAGTGAGCCATACAATTATCGAGGACGATCATTCTTTCTAAAATGTCGTGGAGATAATGAGCTGTTGCGAAATGATAGTAAGCACGAGATTGATGATCTTCATGCTCGAAATTAATCATCCTTAATTATATTTGGCTTTCTCACCTCACCTCCCTTTTCCAGCTAACTTCACTATTGCAATTTCTGTTACGTAAGGGACTAACTGTAGCAATATGCTGCTAATCCTCACAAATTGATTTTGCCCTTCTTCGATACAAGTCCCTTTCCATTGATTAAGATGCATAACCTGTACTTTTTTCGCCTCTTTTCTCTCCTTATGCTTTGTAATATTCCCTATATCAATCCGTGCTGGTCAACATTAGGTGATGATCATTTGAAGGTAAGTATTGACTTACGAATCACTTAATAATGCCTCTTTCATTTGATGTGAGACTATGAGATGTCGAATCTTCGTTTCAAATTCTTTTATGAACAAGACGTAAATAATTCCAAAATGATAAGAAGAAGGGAAAAAAATGGTATTTTGTTTTAACTTCAAGGGTGGGTTAGTATTTGCTCATCATGATGGGGAGAGACAAAAGGCACGCTTCTTCATAGATCCAATATATGTTTCCAATTTGCATCAATGGCACATCCAATTTTTGCCTTTGAACCAAGTAATCGATTGATGCTCGTTTCCACCGTCGAATAGGTTAGGCTAGTAGTAAAATGATCCCCCTCTTTCACAAAATCACGATTTTTTTGAAGAGATATTTTACCACACCTTGAATGGGTTGTGCTAATGGGCATGCCAACTCGAAATAGGGATCACCAGTACTAATCGTCCGATTCTACCCCTTTTCTATAGCACACATCCACTGTCATAAATGAACAAGAATCATGTTAAATTAAAATTAGAATAACAAGAACATAGCCATAAAGATTGATTACAATTATGATAAAAAAAAAGTAAGATGACAGATTTTTCGTTCGTTTTTACTATGATCCGGTCATTAGAATTTTTCCTCAGACAATTGTCACCTCTTTTCCGTAAACCATTTATTAAATATTGCATGAATCATTTTGCTAGAGGAATGAGTTGTACAACAAACTTGTGAATGCACTTAAAAGCTGTTTATCTCAACTCAAGACAATCTCTCTATGTCTTCCGTCGCAGGCCGAATATCCTCGGCGTAATTCAAAATAGAAGAAACCTATTGCTTCCTATTAAAAGCAAAGTCACCAGCTTTGGGAAAATCAAATTTAGAGAGAGACGGAGAAGAAACAAACATACTAAAATGCCCGTAACGAGCAAAAACACTTGAGCACGGTGGCTACCAACTGCTAAACATGGTTGGCCTTCAATTATAAGAATGTAAATTGATTCCCAGAAGGATGGAAATTCTGCTCTGTCCATGTAGTTGTCATTGTTCATACAAAAGAAAATAGTGCAACGAAACATTCATTAAAATAATTGTGGGAATTCATCCTCATAAAAGAATAGTTTAGAAATATTAAAAAGTAATGTGCATGGAGAAATGTATATCCCCAACATAGATAAGGCGCATGTTGAAATCATAGACCGTCAATATATTTTGAATTGGTATTCCATTTTGACCAATAAGAACCACTTGATTATGCGTAGGTAATGGCATTGAATTCAAATTTGATTTCTAATCTTTCTTATTGCACAAATATTCTTTGAAATGCCTATATCTTTTATTAGAATGTATTTTAACATTGCATAACAAAAATGGATAAAGTTATATTCGAATAATAAAGATGGTGTTATGTCACTTGTTTCCAAAGGAAGCATTATTAGTTATTTTCACGTCCCTAAGGATTGGAATGTAAGGCTGTGCATGACAATGCTTCTTGGCTAGGAAGAGTTTTTTTTTTTTTTTTTTTTTTTTTTTTTCAGAAATAGTTCTTTTCTATTTTTATTCCGGGGAATAATTTTTAAATAAAATAAGGTATTTGGTAACTACACAAAATTTATACTCTAGAAATAGAAAAAGAATATAAATGCATTTGGTACGAAGTAGTTTTTTTTATTTTATATTTATTCGTTTTTATTCTTGCTTATGGATCGCCGACCGCCAATTGCGGCCACGCGCCGCTGTCGCCACTCATCACCGCCGGCCACCGCTGCCGTCGCCCGTTGTCGCCGCTGCTACACGACCATTGGCCATCGACCGTCACCACCGACCGCCGCCACATAGCCCATCGGCCGCCACTGACCGCCGGCTATGGCGGGCAGCGATGGGCAGCAGGGGTTGGCGGCAACGATGGTGGCTTTGGGCGATTGGAGGTGGCCGCAGCAAGAGAGAGGAACAAAAGAAAAATAAAAAGAAAATTGCATTATTTCTAGAAATTGTTCTCGGAAGTAAGAATCAACTTTTTTTGTTTTCGTTTCGCTCCAAATCTATTCTGGGGCGAACTTTCTATTCCGGGAACAGAAAAACAATTTGGCGTTACCAAATGAATTTCTATTCTTTTTTTTGTTTTGGGGAACAAAAGAACAGAAATTGGGAGAAACGAAAATGTTGTCATGACCTTAAATACCTGGAAATTTTTCGAATAGGAAATTGAGAGAAAAGGGAAAAGGGAAAAGAGTAGAAAAGAAGAAAAGGAAAAGGAAATATTGAGTGCACAACTGCCCATCGTACAGATTTATGCCTCCGTTTGCGTGAAGGCCAATCCGTTCTTCCTTCATCCGTCTCTCTCTCTCTCTCTCCTTATTTTCGTTTTGTCCTTTATATCATTCAGGGAGAAACGCGGCTCATCACCCTCCCTTGATGATGTTTAACTAAACATTAAATTCCCTGCTTCGACCAGTACTGGTCGTCTCAATTCATCCCTTTTTTTTCATGGCACGCATCCACTCTCATAAAGGGACAAGAATCAAGTTAAATTAAAAGTAGAATAACAATAACTTAACCTTAAAGATTAATTACAAATTATAATTAAACAAGTAATACGACAGACTTTTCGATTCATGTTTAATATGATCCGTCCGTTTGAATTTTTTATGACAAAATTGTCACATCTTTTTCAGAAATCTTTTACTACGTATTACATAAATCATTTTGCTAGGGGAATGAGTTATATAACTAACTTGTAAATGCGACTAAAAACCATTTATCTCAACTCGAGACAATCTCTCCATGTCTCCCGTCGCACGATGAATGTCGTTGGCCTATTCGAAATAGAAGAAACATATTGCCTCCCATTAAAAGCAAAGTCACCCGCTGTGACGAAATCAAATTAGATAAAGACGGAGAATAAACGGATATAGAAAAATGCCCATGACGAGCAAAAAACTTGAGCACATAACAGGTGTCAAACGAAATGGGCCGCCGCCGCTTCGGCACCATATTCCGCTGCATCTCCTTCGCCGCCTACAAGGTCATTGACAAGCGCGGTCCCTCCAACGCCACTTACCGCCAATGCCTCGTCAACGAACCCAAGCTCATGACCCTCCTTTCCCCTCACCCTCACATCCTCCGGATCCTCGACGGCCACGAGACCGACGACCGCCTCTCCCTCATGCTGGAGCTCTACGAACCAGACACTCGCTACGACCGCATATTGTCCCGTGAGGCCCTCCCCGAGCCTGAGGCCACCGCGTGCATGGGGCAACTCCTCCGCGCCCTCATGCATTGCCTCCCCCTGAGTGTCGTTCACCAGGACGTGAAGCCCGAAACGTGCTCTTGGATTTGAGGGACGCCCCGAAGCTGGCGGACTTCAGCTCAGCGGCCCGGTCACATGAGGGCGGGTCCGTGGAAGGTGCCATGCGAATGCCGTACTACGATGCACTGGAGGAGCTGATGGGGAGGGAGAATGGCGAGGCGGTGGACATGAGGAGTGCCGGTGTTAAATTATAGTATCGAGTTGGAGACCCGATCCGAATCAGATGAGTTGGACCGGAATTCTTGATTGGTAAACTTATTGGAGTCCTCCTATTGAACCAAGATAAGGGTTGCTACTTTAATTTATCTATTTTATCTTTGGAAAGGTGGCAAATATGTAAATATCCCAAATGATCAATTAAGATGTTGACTACTCTGAAGGCCGCACAAGTGACGCAACTGTTGATCAGGCATATGACGAAGAGGGTTTATTTTTCTTGATTTTTCAGCCGCATAAAAGAAATAGAAAAAGGACGAACTTTGGTGGTTTTACTTCGACGCCGCAACGGAGGGCTCTGGAAGGTGCTTTGACCGCGGACTCGAGAAAGCATCACGGTGGAGCCTTAGAGACAAGCCGAACACAAGGTGATATATTGTTCTGTACGGTTTACATCCAATCGAGATGTCTTCTGTGTTAACACTGTGAATTTAAGCGTAATCTAGGATTTTGTATTATTTACCGCTCGCTCTCTTAATGGAGCAGGTATTGATATACCGATTGGATGACATAAATCTCTAGTGTTATGATGCAAGATTCACTTAGTTTCTGCCTTATTTTACAACAGTTGGGGTGGTGTTGTGCGTGATGATTATGGGGTCTTCGAGGCAGTGTTGAGAGGGAACCTGAGGTTCCCAGCGAGGGAGGGCCCTTACAAAGATACTAACAAATTCCCAACGAGGGCCTTTTGTGGCTGATGGTTTTAATTGATGATGGGCTTAAGGCCCATCCGCCCATGCTGGGCCCAAAAGGCCCGGCCCACGGGAATAGAGCCCGTGGATGGGGGAAGGTATAAAAGGGATGAGAGAGAGAGGACGCACTTTTTGGCGCATAACGTACGTACGTCCTCTCCAACGCTCTCTCTCTCTCCAAAAAGAACAGTAAGCATAAGGCCACTATTTTCTCCCCTTCAAGGTGTCGTCGGATCGAATAGGATCGAACAGGGCCAAATTCTCTTCCTCTTATCGGCGTCGGTGTCTAATCTGTGGCTAACAAGGTACGCTCGAATCCGTGGTGTGCTTTACGATCGGTGATATGTGTTTTTCCGGGTTTCGTCTTCCGCATTGCTTTAGGGGTTCGATTTAGTGTCGAATCCGGTTTTCGAGGGATCGTTATTCCTAACATTGGTATCAGAGCCCTAGTTCACGTTTTCTCGACCTATTTGATGCTTTTTTATTGATTTTTCGCGAAAATTTTCGGCCGTACGGATCGGGGCGAGAAATCCCGACACCCGAGCGTTGTTCCTCCATTTTTTCGATTTTCCGTGACTCGAAATCAATTTCTGAAGGCATTGGGTGAAAGAGGTCGTCGAGGCGAGTCTAGCGACATGTCGTGCGCCGCCGGGAGATGCCGCACACACCCACACGCGCGGCCAGAAGCCGCTGCGTGTGGGCGCGACGCGCCCGAAGCGCTGGCATCGGCCAGCGCATGCGTCCCACGCGCCGGTCACCGAACCGGCACGTGCGCGACGCCGGCGGCGAACTGGCACGCGCCGGTCGGCGGACCAATGCGTGCTGATGTCAGCATGACGTCATCCAACGGTCGGTAACCGCTGGGATGACGTCATCGCTGACGTCAGCGCCGACGACTTTGGCCGGGCGATCACCGGTCGGTGACCCGACCCGACCTGAAGCGCGGATGCCCGGCACGCACGCGGCACGTGCCATTGGTTCGCCCGAACCAGACCGACCGGCCTGTCCGGTCCGACGTCCAACAACCGGCGACCGTTGACCGACGACCGTTGACCAAAAAAAAAAAATTGTTTCTTTTTCAATTATGTCTGTGTGGGTTAGAGGTAATCCATTTTTTATTCTGCATTTGTTGCATGAATCGTGGAAAATTATGTATTTTCCATTTTGTTTATTGTGGATTATAGGTGATCCATTTATTGGTTCTCGCATTTGTTGCGGGAACTATGATGCGTTATGCAAGGATACCCGCAATCCCGAACGGACGAAGGAAGAGCTAGACTGAAAAGGCTGATGAAAGAGTTAGCTGATTATCGGTGGCATGACGGTGATTTAGTATCACACGTGGTCAGGGTCAATCAGATGATACAAGAAATCATCTGGAATGGTTATCTCATGCCGGATTTTGAGAAGGTGCCGGCTTTGATGAACACTCTTCCACCTGAATGGCAAACAGTATTAGATCGGCTATGGGAGGTCAACGTGGTCCCGGGTTATAGGAGGCTAGTGGAAGCTTTTGTAAGAGAGCATTATAGGATTGAGTTGGCTAAAACTTCAACCCTTAGATTAAGCGCCACATGGCGCAGAGTGAATGCGCCTTGGTAGCAACATGAGAGCTCTCCAAAAGTTTTTCCATGGTTGGCAAATGTGCCTTCAGTTTTCTCAGATACTTTGACTGATAGATTAGAAGGGACTTTCCCTATTTATTTCTTATATTAGTTTGAGATGTTTTTGAGTGTTGAATATCTCTTTCTATGTTGATATTTCTTTTTGGACATATTACTTAGTGTAATGGATTGTTGTATTATGTTGAAAGCATTATTGTTTTATTGGATATCAATTATCTGTTGTTTTCTGCTAATTGCTGATTGATGTGGATAGTTAGATGTGGGTAGTTATAGAAGTTTTTGTAACTTCATAAAATTTATTTTGCATAAGACAATTATATTAATAATAGTTTTAAGTTAGGATTTTTGGAGGATGATTGGAAACGTAGTGACCTTTTGATTCTGAAACCTTACTTGAAATTATTAATTAATATGATGGGTCTGTGCAAATAGGGATGCATAAATGATAGGCATTAATTATTCGTACATATATGTCTGATGTGTTCAGATTAATGATTTCAGCAACTAAGAACGTAATTGCTGATATGAATGGCAACAATTGTGAAATATTGAATATTAAGATTCAATATGTGCTGGAAAAGCAAGAAGCACTAGAAGCTCTTGACCATGTTATGGAAGATCTTGAGGATGCTGTGCGCCACCTTGAGCTGGAAGAGGACCGCTTAACAGCATGTGAGCCGAAAATAGATATTTGCAATGCTAGTTCTAGCTCAGAAAGGGCTTTGAGCTCTAAGCGCAAACGTATTGATTCGTTCAATATGTGGGAATGCAAAGGATCAAGTCCTTATTACAAGAGATCAAGAGTTAACCAACACAAGAGAGGAAAACGTCATCAAGTGAAGAAAATGTCAAGGGTGAGGTGTTACAATTGTGACAAGAAGGGTCACTATGCTCGCGACTGTTGTGAGCCAAAGAAGGTACACACCTCTTGTACTTTTGAGAACTTTGCTTATGTTTCAAGTTCTGAATTATTGGCTGAATCCAATCCTTTGTGGACTATAGATTCGGGAGCTGCAGACCATGTAGCAAAGGATAGATGATCCTTCGTGGAATTCCGACGAGTATTAACTGGAACTAAGTGGATTTATGTAGGAAATAACTCCAGAGATGAAGTTAAATGGATTGGCACTTGCCAATTGAACATGCGTGGTGGACGCAACTTGTTCCTACATGATGTTCTATATGCTCCGGAGATTCGTCGAAATTTAAGTGTCTGTTTTGGTGTTGGTTAAGCTTGGTTTTGGTATGAACTTCCATAATAAAGGTGTAGATTTGTGTTTAGATACAAACTACTATGGTTGTGGTCACTTTCTGGATGGTTTTATTGTACTGAATGTTGACTGTGGTGATGTCAATATGTTATTCCCTTGTTTCACGTCTTTTACTTCATGTGATAATGATGTGAATGTGTGGCATGCTAGACTTGGTCATATTGGCCAACAACATATGAATAGACTAGCTAAAGAGGGCTTGTTGGGCAATATTGAAAAAGTCGATTTGTCCATATGTAAGCATTGCCTAGAAGGGAAAATGACAAGGAAACCATTTGGAAAAGGTAAAAGAGCTGACGTTCCTCTGCATTTAATCCATTCTGACGTTTGTAGTTCAATGAATGTGAGAGGAAGGCATGGGACTGTTTACTTCATCACTTTTAATAGATGATTATACTCGATTCGGATGTGTCTATTTGATTTCTCATAAATCTGAAGCATAAGTTGTTTCAAAAGGTTTATGAACTTGGAAGAAAATAAATTAGACAAGAAAATAAAAGTATTGAGATCCGATCGAGGTCAAGAATATTTATCTGATGAGTTCAGATAATAATGTGATGAAAAGGAATGGAAATACAGTTGTTTATTCCATATACTCATCAACAAAATGGTGTTGCAGAGAGAAGAAACATAACCCTACTGGAAATGGTTAGGTCCAAGATGGCGCATGCTAACTTACATATCACTTTTTGGAGTGATGCGTTGTTAATTGCTACCTATATACTTAACCGGGTGCCTTCCAAATCAGTTAGTTCCACTCCATATGAGTTATGGACAGGTAGAAAACCGGACTTAAATTTTCTTAAGCCATGGGGTTGTGCTGCCGATACTCATGAGTCCTCTCACAAGTTTGGGAAATTGGGTCCCGAAGGCAAAAAGAGTATTTTAATGAGATACTCCGAACACTCAAAAGGGTATGTGTTCGTAGGTGAGCAGGAAAGTGGGAGTATAACTGAATTTGAATCACGAGATGTCATATTCTTAGTGGATGAATTTCCTAAGAAGGGCGAAATAGGGGAAGATTACTTCCTATTTGAAACCTTGGATCAAGATAATGATATTAGTGGAGTTCGTCCAAGTGGGAGTAATATGAGAAGTGATGAATTGAATTCAACTCATTCTCAATTACAACCACATGATGAGATGATATCGTCATTATCTAATCCAAGTGGGAGCATAATAAGGAATGATGTGCTAAGTGTACAATCTCCCATACGGCGAACAAGTCGCCAAAGTATTCCCCGTCGACGTTTTGACATTGAAGAGGAAACTTTTATGATTGCTCCACAAGATAAGAATGAGCCAAGAAATATTAATGAGGCTCTGAATTGCCCTAATAAGGAAAAATGGATTCATGCAATGGAAGAGGAAATGGAGTCAATGAAATCAAACCAAATCTGGGAACTGGTTGATCTTCCAAAAGGACACAAAGCTATTGGGAACAAATGGGTTCTCAAAATAAAACGAAAGGTTGATGGCTCGATAGAAAGGCATAAGGCTTGCCTTGTGGCGAAGGGGTATAATCAACAGGAAGATATTGATTATGAAGATACATTTTCTCCTGTAGTGAGGTTTACCTTGATTCGCATAATTCTGGCAATAGTAGCTAGTATGGATCTTAAGTTACATCAAATGGATGTAAAGAATGCTTTCCTCAATGGAGAATTAGAGGAAGGAACGTATATGGAACAACCTGCTGTTTTCATAGTGAAAGGCCAAGAAGGAAAGGTATGTCGACTTTGGGGGTCGATATATGGTCTTAAGCGATCGTCAAGACAAAGGTATATACGATTTCATAATGCCATAATGGCATATGATTTTACAATGATAGATGATGATCATTATATATATATCAAAAGATCCAATGATCAATTTGTGATCATATCATTATATGTTGATGATATACTAATTGCCGGAAGCAATATGGAGCTTGTCAATACTATCAAAAGTTGGTTGTCTTTCAATTTTGAATTGAAGGATATGGGATTTTAAACCCATAGACACTCCTATTGCAAAAGGTGAAGGATTGAGCCATAGACTGTGTCCAAGGACTCCACAAGAGAATGAACAAATGAAACATGTTCCTTATGCTAGTGCTGTTGGGAGTTTTATGTACTCTATGATGTGTACAAGACCTGACATATGTTATGCGTTTGGAATGGTGAGTAGATACCAATCCAACCCAGGTCAAGCACGTTGGAAAGCCGTTAAATGAATACTAAGGTATCTAAATGGGACTGCTGATTATACGTTGAGTTATTATGGAAATGATTTGCAACTCAAAGGCTATTCTGATGCTGATTGGAGATGAGATTTAGATGAAAGAAAATCTATCTCTGAGTTTGTTTTCTTACCGAATAATGGCACCATATGTTGGAGCAGTAAGAAACAAAAGTGTATAGCCTTGTCCACGATGGAAAATGAGTTCGTGGCATTATCAGCAGCAATAAAAGAAGATGTTTGGCTTAAGAGATTATTAGATCATTTAGGTGTTATTTGAAGTGATGCAGATTCATTGTTGATTAACTGTAATAGCCAAGCAGCAAAAGCGTACACCAAAGATCCAAAATATCATGGCAAGACCAAACATATAGATACCAAGTATAATTTTGTCAAGAATATGATTGCACGAAAAAATGTGAACTTATAGTACATGTTACGCATAAAATGGTAGCAAATCCTATGACAAAGCCAAAACCTAGAGATGTGTTTTGTGGCCATGTAAAATCTCTAGGATTGCGTAGAGTCTGATGTACTGGATTGTAATTTCCCTGAAGTGTTCACATTTGATGAATTTGTGTTTTTCATCATTAATGCATATGTATCTTTGTTTGATCTGTATGCATCTTAATACTAAGTGTATTATTTTAAGTTGAGAAAGTATGTCGGACAGATATAAGATTAGCCCACTCACACGGGTAATCGCCTCTATTTACTGTGTGATAAATAGAGATGAGACTGTTTTTAAGCTTATTATTTAGGTGATAATCGAGAGCTCAAGCTTAAAATACGTATATCGCCTTAACTGGGTGTTAAGATGAGGACATAATACTTACTATGTCCGAAAGTAAAATACCCCACATATTTTACTTTATCTGTCTATGATGCCATATGTGAGTTCTGATAAATTTTGTGAATGAGTAGATACGTGAACTCAAGTTAGACATTGGGTATGTCTGAACTATCATCTGTACGGTATTAAAGGTGTAGACATATGCTCCATGGGAAAGGAGTTATTACCGTAATACGTATTTCATACTACGTATGCATGAAACGATCAATAAGAGTGGCAAAAGTTTGATCTCAACTTTTTATGTCGTGTAAGACTCTTAAGGAAAAGAGTTCCTCAATTTTTTAGTCCCCTCATGACTCTTACTTATTCTCAAGATTTCTATTTAGTGTTTGCTATCTTAGGATATTGCCAATGGTCATGAGTTGATTCGATCTAATGGGACATTTGTAGAAAAGCAAGCTGAACTAAAATTGAGAGTTTGAAGGAAAGAGGAATATCGATTTTGGAGAATCACATTGTAGTTTTGTATTCACCGGTTAACCAATTATGACTGTCTTTGGGATAATCATAATTGTGAATACAATATATATAATATATATATATATATATATATATATCATTGTTTAAAAGAGATTAAGAGAGATATAAATGTGATCGATCGATTTAGGGTACTGCATACTAAATCTACTCAGGATGTGATGCACATTATGAGCTGCTATATATTCCTAACAGATGTATGGCAACGAGCTCTCAAAGTATGATAGTCGCACGGATTATTCACCGGTATGAATGTTGAAGAGAGGTAAAGAGAATCATGTTCAGCCCACCATGTGCGAGTGGGAGATGATGGTTTTAATTGGTGATGGGCTTAAGGCCCGTCCGCCATCTTGGGCCCAAAGGCCCGGCCCACGAGAATAGGGCCCGTGGATGGGGAAGGTATAAAAGGGATGAGAGAGAGAGGACGCACTTTTTGGCGCATAACGTACGTACGTCCTCTCCAACGCTCTCTCTCTCTCTCTCTCCAAAAAGAACAGTAAGCACAAGGCCATTGTTTTCTCCCCTTCAAGGCGTCTTCGGATCGAACAGGATCGAACAGGGCCAAGATCGAACAGGATCGAACAGGGCCAAATTCTCTTCCTCTTATCGGCGTCGGTGTCTAATCTTGGCTAACAAGGTACGCTCGAATCCGTGGTGTGTTTTACGATCGGTGATACATGTTTTTCCCGGGCTTCGTCTTCCGCATTGCTTTAGGAGTTCGATTTAGTGTCGAATTCGGTTTTTCGGGGATCAGTTATTCCCAACAGTGGCCATCTCTGCAATCCCTTCACTTGAAAAACCACAACTTTTGTGAGACCGACGATCACCTCTCCCTCGTGCTGGAGCTCTGCGAACATGACGCTCTCTACAACCGAATATTGTCCCGTAAGGTCCTTCTTGAGCTTGATGCCACTGCTTGCATGGTGCAACTCCTCTGCGCCATTGCGCATTGTTTCCGGCCCTCACCGATTGCTACCGGTGACCATTGTTCACCGTGATGTGAGGCACGAGAACGTGCTCTTTGATTCAAGGGCTGAAGCTGGTGAGGTTTGGCTCAGCGACCTGGTTGCATGATGGCGGGCCTGTGGAGGGTGTCGTGGGAACGCCGTACTCCGTTTCTCCAGAGGTGCTGATGCAGTGGGAGTATGGCGAGGAGGTGGACATGCGGAGCGGAGGGTTGGGGTGGTGTTGTGCGTAATGATCGTGGGGTCGCCGATGTTCCGGGCCAAGTCAGCCTTAGAGGTTTTCTAGGCTGTGCTGAAGGGGAACCTGAGTTCCCGGCGAGAGCCTTTACAACGTCTTGGCGGCGGTTAAGGACTTTGAGTAAGATGATTTGCAGGGTTGTTTCCAGGAGGATATCTGCAGAGCAGGCCTTGAGTGAGCGCTTCGAATGGTGTTGAAAGGTCCATGCAGCTTATAACTTGTATTCGATATTGCTAGACGAAAAGAATTGGAGAAAAGTTCTTTTCCGAATGAACCGAAAGTACACTCGCTAGCTTCCTTTTCAACGTTCCACAGATCTGAAGAATGTCATTTTGCATTAACATGTTCGTCTATCATCTCAATCTAGGGAAGTGCCTCTCTTATGGTAGTCCTCTTGCTCTGTTTTTGCCCTGTCTCATCTAGCAGGACATGCTTGAATCCTCAGTGTAGAAGAGACTGTAGACTGGCCTGATCTCACCTTAGGAAAAGATCCATGTCTCTCAGAAGCACAAAGACAGTCACTATCAAAAGTTTGTGTACAAATGTTGCCTCTCAATTATGCCAATGACGTAAATAATTTTCTGGAGAGAGAGAGAGATGACCAAGTTTGCATTGCATTTGCCTAATGCAACAGACTGAAAATTCCTCACATGGATATGACTCTAAAAATCCAGCAAGTACTATTTTTGGTACGACTCTGCATTTATTGAGTGGCCACATGAGTCTTCCCAAACAGGTGACAGCAGCTTCTTCTTGCTTCAGAATTTCAGCAACTCTTGTTAATTCTATCGTCCGTGGTTATTGTATAAACTTTGGTTTATTTGAGAATCTGAGACAGTAGATAGATACTAGTGGCTTAAGAACTATTTTGGTCCTTTTCTTTTCCAATTTTTTTCTTGGTATTTGGGGAGAGTGAAGGATGTGAATAGAGAAGGTAATTTACTTCTGTTTTAACGAAAAGATGGTTTGCCTTCCATTGAGAATGTAAATTAAAATGCAGAAGAATCGGGTTGGGCTACGAATCCACAGCAATGGAAGACCTTTGCAATGCAGAAGAATAAAACGTCCTTACTACTCTTCATGAGATACTTATGGATTTACACTTTGCTTTTGTGGCTATCTGCATTTCCTTCACTTGAATAATTGCAAATTTTCTAATCCGAACTTTTAGAGTTGCCTAATCTAAAATTTTTGTTGATGTATTTTATGTCAATTTTTCGCATATCTATATTTTGGAAGTCCTATAATATGTTTCGCAGATTTATCCTGTACTCGTATGCAAACTTTTGGACACATATTATTTTGAATAACGAAGAATTAATCTGTAATATATGGCTTATAACAAATTAATCCAAGTATTAGAAAGATTAAAAATAATGTGCATGAGTAAAGAAGAAATAACACGAAACCCCACACGTTTGCCAGCAAATCTTCGACTGTTAGTTAAAACTCTACTGAACTTTCATTTTATTACGTCTATCATTCCTCCATCTATTTTTCTGTTCACACATGCCTAACATGTGATTTTTCAAGAGGAAAATTGTAGTTCTTCTCTTTCTTTAGTCAAATCACTCTTTCTCCCCCATATAGGGCTAAAACAAAAGCAAAGTTCATCCAACAAATGCAGAAAATAATAAACAAATGTACTCATCACTAAATAAGATAACAACAAGAACAAGAAGATAGCACCGGGGACATGAGGGCAGTAAATTCAAAGATAAAAGAATTGAAAGGTCCATATAAAAATATTGATAATGGAAGAAATCATAAAAACACTAGAGGATCTTCTTTCTCTTGTCAATGGGCCTCTAGGGAACCATGACAGACCGAGGGGGTCATAAGGCCCAATACATCCCTCTTATCTATGATACTTCAGAAAGAATCTCATCGCGGCTCATCACCCTACCCTTGATGAGATTATAGCAATAGGAGTTAAGATCATACCACTCCCAGTGATCCTCTTCCCACCAGACAAAGTGAACTTCAGGATTACATTCCATCACATCCTCATAGCACTGTTGTAGAATACCCTCCCTCATCATTTTGCTACTGTTGTACGGATAGAATGCAAGTGCAAATTCTTCTGACATCTCATCAAAGCGAATATACGTGAGCAGGGTGAGGCCGCGGATGACTATCAATAACGATTGCCAATCTAAGTGCCTGCATTTGCAAATGGAGAGACTCTGAAGGCAAGGCACTGCTTGACCATTCATTGACACAAATCTGAGATTTTCCAGATTGGTGAGGACCATCTTCTTGAGCTTTGGGAACCCTCTATCTCCAAAAACCAAATTTTCCCCATCAAAGGCATTAGCAAGATCAAGCTCCATCAGATTGGGCAAATTCTGGAGAGGAATTAGGGGGCTAGATTTAAATCTACTCCATTCCAAACTCACTCTGGCCAAATTGTTCAGTAGAGGAAGCGAATCAGGTACCTCCTTTAGACATCCTTTGATATATAGATGCTAAAGTAGCAAGGGAGGTGAAGATAAAAAATCCAAATCAATAACTTCAGACACACTTTGTGCATTCACTACTAGTGATTGAAGTTTGGTCATCTTCTCGACGGAGTGGCATAGTCCCTTTGCATCATCTTTCTTTAGGTCCGTTATGCCCAACCTCCTTAGTTGACGTAATTCTCCTAGCTCTTGCATTGTGTTCTTGCTCCGACTACCTCTAGCTTTTACAAAGCACAATTTCTGCAGTGATGCCAGCGCTCCAATGCCCTAAGGAGCTACAAATCCTGTAATAAAACTAAAGGGTTGAGAAGGTGTGATTTCGCATAATCGTACACCAACGAATCTTGTAGTTTCTTGAGCTTGGTTATCTCCGCCGGCAGCTCAGAGACCAACGTGTGTTTAAGATCCAGAGTCTCCAGATTTTGGAGTTTCCCAATTGATCTAGGAATGATACGCATTGGGTCCTTCTCAAACTAAGATACTTCAAATGGAACATAACTAGTATTTGTTGGGGGAACTTGTGAAGTGGTGAATCTTTTAGGTCTAACACCCTCAGCAGCCGATAGCCCCTTGGGATAAATTGCTCATCTAAGCTAGACGATGATGCTGACTCAAAAATGAGTAGAGAGTGTAAACTGGGGAGATTTAGCCGTTTCAGTGCATTGTTGCAGTTGTATTGGATTGACAAACGCCGAACTCTTTCATGCAACTCTACTTTTTGCTCAAATGCAAACGAAACAAAGTTTATATCCCCTAGCTTAGAAAGGATACTTTCGCGCATTAGGTCATGTATCCTACATCTTTTTATCTGTCCATCGGAAGTTGTTTCCGCAATTTGCACCAAACTTCTATTAACAAGCTCCTTCAAGTATCTTTGAGCAACCCTTTCCCGTGTCATCCCTTCTCTTTCCTTAACAAACCCTTCTGCGATCCACAGACGGATGAGTCTTGCACACTTAATCACACAATCTTCTGGAAATACTCCCAAGTACATAAAACAGCTTTTCAAGTTATAATGCAAATCATTGTAGCTCAAGCTAAGAATTTTCTTGAAATTTTGCATCATGTCATTGCTTTCTAGTTTTGCAGCAAGGCTGCGAGAAATCATCTCCCATTCCTGAACATCTTTTGCAAAGAGAAGACCACCAAGAGCCACTATGGCAAGTGGCAAACCCTCACATTTTTTCAAAATCTGTCGACAAAGGCTTTCTTGTTCTAGGTAAGGAGGACAGGTTTTCCCTCGGAAGGCTTTCTTGTAGAATAAGGACCATGAATCCTTCGAAGACAATGGCTTACAGGTATAAATTTTTGGTTCGTTGGATGAGACCGTAGCAATGTGAGCTATACAGGTAGTGATTAATATTCGGCTACAGAAATTGCTATTGGGCATTGCATTTTTTATACCATCTATTCCTTCCTTGTCCCATACATCATCTAGAATAATGATGTACCTCTTTTGCTGCAGAAAGGCTTTAACTATCTGCTTGAGACTCATGCTTCTCATGATTTCGATTCCTTGAGGGATCGGTTGCTGGAATTCTCTATGAAGTTGTACAATCATGTCCCTCAAAATATCCTCAATCTTATAAGACTGTGAGACATTGATCCATGCATGGCTTTGGAAGTAAGCTTTTACTTGTTGATTGTCGTAGACTCTTCAATCTTATAAGACTGTGAGACATTGATCCATGCATGGCTTTGGAAGTAATCTTTTACTTGTTGATTGTCGTAGACTCTTCCCGCCAGAGTGGTCTTCCCTAAACCCCCCATCCCTAAGATTGATACAACTTCAAGTCCTGGTTCTCCATCAACAAGCCACTTGATAATCTCTTCTCTCGGCTCATCAATCCCCACTAGTTCACCTTCCTCAACTAGAAAAGCGTCCTCCCTGAGATCGTGCCATGAGGTGCTTCCAGTGGATGCGCTTGCACTTTGCTCTGTGCGATGAGTTGAAATGGTATCGCCAATGCCCTTCGCCAATGCTGCTGACTCTTGACTTGATATCAGCTATCTCGGAGGAGATATGATGGCGTGCTTTCAAGTTCTGTATGGATGACTTGATCTTGCGAAGGTACCCCGTGAAACCATGCCCGTGATCTCTTGCCAACTTGAGCATGAATCCACCCAAAATATCCTCCGTGTCGTATGCAACTTCTATGACTTGTTTCACCCAGACCTTCAACTCAGGGTCCTCTTCTTGCGACGACTCAGCACTTGCTAAGAAGGCCTTCATGCGCTCAAACTCATTTCTGATTAGTTGAAATTCTCCACGTACCCCTTTCAAAAGTTTCACCTCTTTCTCAACCAACATAGCAAGCTTCTCCACCAAAAAGGACACTGCGGATTCTGCCATTTCTCTCTTGTTCACTGATCTCACGAAATCAAAACTCAGGCAAGAAGGAAAGGAAATAGGTCATAGCAGTTTGCTAGTACTGTCTGTCAAAAGAAAGAATCCTTTGAATGGACATCCAAATGGGCTTTGCGCTCATCTATTGGGTGAAGTCTTCCTATGACTACTTTACTCTGATGGTATAGCGATGATTCCACCACTTCAGCAAAACTGCCAAGTAAAACTAGTTGTATTTCGCTTGCTCCCAGTAAAAGTATATTATATTGCACCGTCGCATTCATGATTAAGAGTGAGCAAGAACTTGAGAATTGGACAGGTGAGAAAGTATAGATTCCAAATTTCAAAGTATGCAAGATAAGCTTCAAGTTCTAAAAAATAAAAAAACTGTTTTGAACATTCTTAATTGGAGAAATATGAAACTTGAAACCTATAATCAGTAACCTAGAACCTAGAGCAAGTTTTAATGTTTTTCTCGATTTGTGTGTTCACGTGATCTTATGATATTTTATACTGTTTGATGATAAATGTAGAATCTGCAAGTACTAATTTGAACTTCCATTTTATGTATGAAATTTTTACTTTATTAATGTTCATATTTTTCGTTTACTTTTATGGTCAGTGAATTGTAAAAACAAATGATAGCCATTAAATGTTTTAATTCATTATAATAATTTAATTAATAATATACGTGGAATCTGGATAGACATAAGAACCGACCTAAAATTTGTTACATGATAGATTTCAGATTTTAGGCTATATAGAATATGTTTCATGTTTCGAAAAAATGAAAAACCTACCGATTTTAGATTACAGAAATATGTAAAAAAATCTGAAACCGCCGACCCTATTCATGATTCCGCCAACGACGGCATTTTTTATTCATCGACTTGGCAATTTCGTACCCGCGACTGGTCAAATCATGGCCCAGTGAAAAATGGACGCGGCATTTGAGGTGGAGGAGGCCGAGCCAAGCTGAGCGAGCGAAACCCAAAAAAGATATAAACCAGGGGAAATTCTAAATGGTTGATCTAAAGTGGGTTCATTTCTTCAGAATGAATTTTATTATAGATAAGAGTCTGAGAGGCCAATTTTTTTTTTTTTTAAACTTGCCAGCG